>NW_010127981.1:0-18990 GCF_000699245.1 Pterocles gutturalis | reverse complement strand
GGCTCATCTCATCTGTCACCCCCCCGGGATGGGGAGGCAGTTGTCCAGGCTCCCCTGTCACTCCTGGAGAGAGGCTGACACCTCCGGACAGGCATTTTAAGCTGGCTTGGCTGTGCCCTCAGGCGCCTCTCTTTCTGCATCGGCTATAAAGGAACCTTGTGTGCAGGCTCAGATTTAAGCAATCAGCTTTTCGGTGACCGAAGTTAGGTGAAATGAATCTTCCATGCAATGGAAGACACCAGCTGACAAAGTTTCTAGTTAGAGCTCAGATGTAATATTCATAAATACATTTTTGACTCACTTGATCGTGTCATCCTAGATGTACAGATGATAGCAGGTACCTCTAAAGGCTTAGAGAAATCTTTAGTCAGGCTTTATTCTAAATAGTTCACATCCTCTTCAGCAATTTTGGTCCCAAGGTCAGAAATCAGCTGTGTTCCAGGGAAACCACCATTATTAAAAAAATAAAAGCTGACTTTGATATGTTAAACTTAATATGACCAGGTGATAAAGCACAAGCACAAAAAATGCCACAGATAAATGTTTAGGTATCCAAACCACATTCAAGGAGGACAGAGAAAGGAAGCAAATGTAAACAATAGCCATGCTTACAGGAAACCACTGTCTCAGAGACTAAACTTGAAGATAAGGCCATCTTCACAGTGCTGTTATGTACCAAAGGGAAGGCCACTGTCTCTGGGTGTTTAATGGACCACTGCCTCTTTCACATTAACTTTACCTGACTTCCTTTAATTCCCACAGAACCAGGCTCTTGAGGTCTCCGAGTGAACTTGAAACTTTTCGAACATTTCCAGGCAGGGAGCAAAAGGCTCCAAGTTCAGCTGAAACTAGTTGTACTTTTTTAAACATAACTGTTTCCACTTGGAGTCACCCCTGCGAGCCCCTTCCACTGCGGTACCTATTTTGAACACTCTCAGGGGAGAGATCAGGACGGAGGAATTCCAAGTGCCCAGAAGCCATGGGAGCGAGCTTTGCCGCCCAGCAGCCATGCCAACTGAGAAAGTCTGCGTCGCTTCAAATCCAGACGACTATTTGGAGTTCTTGTGGGAAGCAAGCTTGATCCAATAAATAAATATTAGAAGTTATCACAAGAAAACACTCAGGAAAACATATATTTTAGTGCTGACAGGCACAAACCCTTCTCTTTTTTAACTCCAAGCAGCTATGCAAACAGTCACTTCAGCTGAATGTTTTTCTTTTTTATACAGACTGTTGCTGCAGCCCCAGTATGAAGGCAGTTGTAGGGCTCAAGGGTTGAAACAGCAGCTTAACATGGTGGAACAAATTACCACTGACCAGCTGAAGCACTGGAAGAGTCCACAAGCATCCTTGCAGCCAGCAGAAAACACAAGGTAGCCCGAGCAAGAGTTTGGTTCAGCTCTTGCTCAGTGAAAGACAATCATCCGCTGAGGCTGAACACGTGCATATGAAAGGTTATTAAAGAACAGCTGAAATTTCATTGCTTACTTGTCTGGCGTAGCTTTTTTTTCCTGTTACACAGGACTATACTGGACCTCAAGGCTCTCTTAAAACTGGAGGAGGTGGGGGCTTTGTAACAGCAGCGGTACTGCCACGTGTGTGTTTAAAAGAAGCCATCTTACCCTTTGCTATACCACCAGTGTGGAGACTCGTCAGCACGAGAATAATGTGTTCATAATGACTTATGACTCACAACAAAAACAAAACAAGCCACAGGACTGCTTCGGCTTGAAATAATCTAAGCCAGCATTTTTCCTACTGCTCAGGGCAGTTCTGCAGAAGCCATAAAATACAGCTTGACTGGAGTGGGGGCAGGTCGCATCCCTTTTCCTGCCCACTTTAGTAGAGGAGAGGTTTTCCCGGCCACAGCCCCACCGCCAACACCCCAGATAAACAACCGACCTGCAGAACTTCTTGCCAAAAGCTGCCCTGGATGCAGGGCCTGCATGGGATCAAGATGAGACAAAGCCTTGGGAGAGATTCACTGCGGGTCACTGAGCAGACAACTTGAAAACTGGCGGAGACTGAGAGGGCACAGAAGAAAGGAGCATCATAAATGTCAGTGTTGTTCTTATTTAATGCACAAATCATTGCTGGAAACGGCACACTGGGTCAGAGGGACCCTTGTTCTGAACCAGTTCTTATGTTCTTAAGAAATTTCACCTCCTTCTCATCTTTGGCAGGGCTATAAAAAGATGTCCCGCATTGCTTCGCAGGCTGAAGGAGATTAGCACTTATCCCACACAGTAACAAAGAAACAGGGCCAGGGTTAGATTTGGGCAGAACAGAGCAAGGCAGCAGAAGCAGTCTAGGAACCACGGATAAAAAAATGGAGCGTAGGAAAAACAGAAAAGGAGACAAGAGAAAAAAAATAATAATCAGAAAATACCAAGGACTAAGGAGCTGGGCAGGAAATGGCTGCAGGGTGGAGCTGCACAGTGTAATGTCTATACAATTGAAGGGTAAGAACGGAAGAGAAACAGGCCTTAGTAGGTGGGTGGTAAAGCAGCGCTGAGTGACTTCATATTTTAAGTATTTAAACATTACAAGGGCTTGAAGGTGTACTTTGCTCTGACAAAAGATTGTTTAATGCTTTTACTTTTTGAAGGCACAATCCCTTTCATTCTTTTCGTACTAAATGTAAAAATAAGTAAACACATTTAGTGCTGATATCCCAGGCAGCTCTGCAAGCCAGTCACCAATCAACCCGGGCTAAGTTGACATAGGCCAGGAACCACCCCAGGAGAACTCATTTTCTCATACACAGTTTACACTGTTTTATTAAATTAAGGCACTTTAACTAGTGGGCCTTCTGTGCTCAGGCAAGATAACTGTTTCCTTTCACCGTGCCTACCTTTCTTCACACCATTTTAACCTTGAACTGCCTCCTTCCCCTGTGTGAGTTTGGAGGCTTCAGATTTCTTGATGGGTTCTCTTTTTTTCATGCAGCACTTCAGCCTTGCTGTGAGAGCTTCAGTAGCGGGTCCCAACTGAAGCTGGTCCAAATGGCTGGTACCTGTTCTGACCCAAGCTTGCAGACACAGCTCCGACATAAAACCGCAGCAAAGTCTCTTGGTCCTCCCTGCCTATCTGTATGTGTTTAGGACATATCTCCCTGTGCTTCCTGCCAAGACCCTCCACTCTCTCCTGCTGGTGGGAAAGCATTGAAGGAGTATCACAGAACGGTTTGGGTTGGAAAGGACCTTAAAGTTCCACCCCCTGCCATGGGCAGGGACACCTCCCACTAGCCCAGGCTGCTCAAAGCCTCATCCAGCTCTCAGATGACTTGGTTCAAGTCCTAGATGACAATTTCCAGTTTGAGATATCTTCATTCTCTTTATCTGGCCAATTTAGCTCAGTTTGAACTGGGATGGCAGTAGAGATCAGGGTTAGACCTCAGGCTAGAAGCCGAATTCTCTTTATGGAGATGACAGTCTCGGATATTATTTGGCTATCTGACCATAGAGGCTTTAGAGGCAGTAGCAGATAAGGAACAGAGTAAAGCAGGGCCTACAGGGAGAGGAAAAGAGCTTGAAACTCAGACAAAACAATCCAGATGAAGGATTAAGAAATCAGGGAAAATGTAGTTACTGCAGTAGACAAGGAACTGCTGCCTCCAGGGATAATTTTATGGAGACTGGCAAGGAAAGACGGCTGCTTGGGGGCCAAGGAAGACATATGAGCTAGCACGATGAGAAAGGGAGGAGAGTTCAGACACAAGTCTCTAATCTCTTTCCACAGGAGAAATTATAAATACACCTGAAGTCTGTTTTCAAGTTTTAAACAGAGAGTAATAATGAAGTTTTAATAAAAGCATTATAGCCATTTCCAGCTATTACAACAAACAAACAAACCACCCACACACAAAATAAATCTCACAGTGCAAGGGGAAAACAGCACCTCTCTGGAGACCATGTACAGTCTTTAGAGAAGAGAAAGTCTGCTAGACATGTCCACAGGAAACCCATTATTAAACCTCACTCAGTTCAACCAGTGGTTATTCGTGTTCAAGACAACATTCTTGGACAGTTAGTACAAAGATTACTTTGTCTCTTGTAAAGATTATCCCGAAGCAATTCCTGACACAAAGAAAATCGATTTAGGTTCCAGAACAATCACAAATCTGCCCCCTTATGTGTATGAATTAGAATTGCAACAGCCCCACTACATGCTACTACGAAGCACAGGAGGTTCAATGTGAAGAGATAATTGCTAACAAATCAAAATGAATGTCAAAAACTGAGCGGGAGATCCATTAATCAGCTGAAACAACAAGCAGCAACACAAAACGTTACATATGTCAACCTGGTTCAGAAAACACGGCTTGATACAGCGATAAGGACTATTGCACTGGCAACATTGCGCATCTCAACACTTCAGCTACTCCGCTGAGCACCTTCTTTCCCAACTGTTGATACAGCACAAGTTAAAACATCAAGTCATTTTACTGATATAAACCACCTTAGGGAGGGGGACGTGACACCCACAGCAGCTGGCAGCCCTTTGGGGAGGCAAGCCAGAGGCCAGGCTGGGTTGTAGTTAATAGATGTTTTGCTGAAAGTCAGTGCTGCTGCTGCAGCGGCCTCAGTCTGTCCTTCACTGCTGGGTTTCAAAGCTCACCCTTCTGTAAAACAGTTAGAACAAAGTCAGCTGCTCAGGCCTTCAGCTTTGAGAGATTGCTGTGCGAAGTCCAAAGTCCCGTGAAACAATGTCATTTGTGAAGGACTTTGTGTACAAGCCACTAATTAGTTAATGCTTCCTAGTGCTCTGGGTGATATCTTCCAGCCAGTTTAAGGGACTCATGAACATATAAAAAAGTCACCTAAGGGAATTAAAATAAATCACTTAGGCTCGCTGGAAAACCTTGCATCTAGAGGTTTAAACTAAGCCAAGCGCTGTAGCTGACTTCTCACTAAGCAAGATATGGAAGCAGCTACAAAGTCTTCTATGTGTGCGTGGGAGGGAAATCAGCTTAATTTTAACTTTATGCAATAGGCTTTTGTGGTCTCTCTAATGCCAGAGACTAACATATTGTGGGTTCTCAGTAATGAACCTGGAACCACCCAGACAGCTTTGCAGAAGAGCTTTTAAGTGAAGACACAGGTGATGAACACTCCCAACTCTGCCGCGTTCCTCCTCCAGCCCACCCACGTGCTGAGAGCCCAGGGCACCCAGGACGTGTTCACGTGCTTTGGTTCGTTGCTCGTTTTTCTCCCCTCAAATCACCTTGGAGCTGAGTTTAAATGATTTAGGAAAAAGGACATGTTTGGCAGACAGTATGCCATAGAAGAATATAAATTCAGTAAAGGAAAGGAAAAAAAGTCATCCTGTAGTATTCAAGAAATTATTTCCCTTCATCCTGGATGAGGAATCACTAACCATTTGACTTAGTAGAATGAAATTAATCCCAAATGTAGCCCAACTGCTCAATTTTTTGCAAATAAGCTCAAAGCAGGAGTGAAATATACTCAGGTTGTATCTTGGGCTGAAATTGAAAAGATCTGTTTCCCAATGCAGTGGTGACACCTAGAGGGAAAGGATTTCATTGCCTGCTTGGCAGCTGCTGAAGGGACTGAAAAAAGAAATTATTACACAGCAAGAAGAAAGCTCATGGCTGTAACAGCGCTCCAGGAAAACACATGAAAAAGACAGAGGAGAAAAGGGAGAAGCCTGAGCCTCTTCCAAACAGCGCTGGAAGGTCTCTGCCTTCCCAAAAGCTATCCTGCAGCAGCTCCTGCTGCCCAGCCACCCCTCATACCATAGGGAGAGCAAAGTTTTCTGCACAGCAGCATGGGGGGGATGCAAATTATGCTCAGCCACCTCTGGGGTCATAGTGCAGAAGGGCCCAGGCCCCCAAAAGTGGGTAAACCTGTTTATGCCTTTCCTAACAGACCTTACCTCCATTCCCCAGAGTCAAGACTCATCTCCACATGCCTTTTTTTTTTTTAAACCTTTCTCTTTCAACTCTGCATATTGTGAATGGACTGTTACACCTCAGCTATGGAGGTGGTGAGAAAAAGACATCAGAGAATCCAAGCATAAACCAGCTCCGTAGGAAACCAGGCTGCATTATTGTCTGTCCTCGGGACTGCTTGCTAAAACACGCAGGAAACTTCAGCCAAAGTTGTTACTACTCCTCCACATAAGGTGGGGCCCACCGGGATTTGCAATTCTAACTATATTATTGGCTTTCTGCCTTTTTTATTGTTGTTGAAGTCTGCGTTTTCGTTGGCTTCACCAAAGATCAAGAATAAAGGTGAGCAGTGAACCATCCAAATGGAGCAGGGATGGCGCTTGCGGCACGAAGCTGTAAGATCGTGACTGCACAAATATACTTTACCCCCCTCTTCAGGATGTCAGTGCTTCTGTTGGAAAACTTGTTGACCAATATGGGGTCCTGGTCAAGGAAAAGAAATCACCTTGTCCAGCTGGGACCCATCCTGACATAATCTGTGCCTTTTTCCTCTCTGTAGGGCCTCTTAATTTCTGGGAAGACTTCAAAGTAACCCTCCACAGAATTGCCTGAGGAGGGTAAGGCACCAGGAAGTCCAGGCCTGTGATCAAGCCTGCCGTCCTGACCATTTGCAGGTAAAGTTGAAGGTTTGGTCAGGTAATTGCTGACAATTATGTCAGCACATTTAATAAGGTACCTCCCCTCTCAGCAGGATGTGGTAACTGTGGGACCACCAAGTCTATGGCACCGCAGAGTTCAACAGATTTGCTGGCAACCTGTAATTTCAGGTGCAGAGAAACGGCACCGCAGAGTTCAACAGATTTGCTGGCAGCCTGTAATTTCGGGTGCAGAGAAACAGAAGAATTATTTACATTTCTCACAGCAAAGGGAAGAGGTACGCCAACCAAAACAACGAGGCTGCAGATTTTAAACAGTTAAAAGAACAAGGTATGTATTGAGGCACGTGAATACTACATGAAGCTGCAGCTGCTTTCCAGGGACCGCTGATGTTTGCCCTGCAAAGGATAAAAGCTCGGAAGCAATGAGATGTGCAGCTAGGACAAACATAATGACCATTTAAAATCCTATTTGGAAGGAAGTCACAAAGCTTCACCTGCCATTTTCTCCAGCTCATTGGGTATGTTAATAGCGTGACATGGTTTAATTTTGAAGATGAATCTAATTCCTAAGCTCATGCCTGCAGGCTTTGTGTCCAGGGCTTGTGAGGAGGTGACAAAGTCACAGTCGAACAGGACACTGCCCGTGCGGGGCTGTGAAGACACGCACAAAGCGAAGCAGTGGCTGGCCGCTGAGGACACACTCTTACCACATTTACCAAAGGCCCAGATCTCCATGGCGCTCCGCTGCATGAAGTATTTTTCCCCATAAAACACAAAGCAGAAATCCCTCAGGAACAGCCATCCCAGTCGCTGTGACAAGGTCTGTGGAAGACAGCTGGCCAACTCACTGTAGGACTGGCTCTGGCAAGACAAAACTCATTTCAGGAAGAGCTTAAGTGATACAACTCTGTTCCAAGTCAAATTCAAATTGAATGAGCTACCTGGAGTCTTTTTCAGAATCCAGCAGATGCATTTTCCTAATCTGGAGTATTTTATGTTTATATTCAGCTGCTAGTCTTGATTAGCAGATGGAGTAATTCCTGCATTAATTTATATTTCATTTTTTTTAGAAGGCCCTTCATTTATAGCAGTAAAAGGCATCAGGGTACCAGCTTCACCGTTACAGGCACTAAATAAAAACCCACGTTATACAAGAGACACTATCTCAAACAGCAGCTCTGATGCAAACATGAACACTCATTACTTGTGAGCAGAATTTTGAAATTGAAATAAGAATTCAGTGTACTTTGAATGTTTACATCTTTTAACCCGCAAAAAGCAGCCAAACACTGCCAGTATAAAAGGAATGCAAGTACTCAAGTTCCATTAGTTTTCCTTGGAATTGTGCATATAGAGCTTCTTCTCTTCAACTGATTAACACTGGGGAAAAGGCTTTTCCATCTTCATTAACTGCTTGACCTCAGCAGCCTCGGGATCATCACCAGCTGTTTCCTCCCCACTTATAAATTATTTTTAGGGAAACTTTCATATAATGATTCTGTTTCTCTCACTCCATTGCTTCCCAGTGTTTGTTCATTTCTTACTATCACGTTCGGTTCTGGGAAGAGGTCTTCCTTCCACATATTATTGTCAGGGCTGCCTTATCACTGCTTTCCTTTCTCAGGCATTTCAAAACTTTCCTTTAAGTTTCAGTGCTGCAGTGGCTTGACACTCACCAGAAACCCCGTGTTTCCTGCTGTTTCTTCAGAGCAACACCACAGATAATAGCAGATTTAAAGCTGATGCAGAAACAAAAGTATAAAATATACTGGCAGATCTGCCAGGAAAGGAAGAGAAGGGGGAAAGGGAAAAAAAGTGAGTAGGCAAAGAGTAACTTCAGCCAACTGATAGCAGAGCTAGAAAACAAGCATTAACCGTAGGGATGAGATTTTTTTCCAGTATTCAGGGAGGAAGTCCTTGCAAGTCAGACGAGACTGGAAGTTTCCGTGGAAATTAATCCATCGTACAAAGCAGTCCAGGGTAAAATCCTGGAATATTATGGTAAAATCCGTGAATTTACTGGGAACTTCACCATCAGTTTCAGTGAGGTCATATTTTAATCTACATTGCTTTTAAATCTTAGCAATGTTTTAGAGGAAAAGCATTGCTGAAAAATCCAACAAGAAAGGATTTGCAAATCAGGAAATCAAATAGTAATGACAACTTCTCAGTACAGCCTGTGTCCGCAAGAAATTATGAGGTTCTAGGTCCATCGAAGATTTATTATTGTAAGATCTAAACTCTTTCACCAGCACACCTCCTCCCTCATTCACGTACTTCCAGTCCTAGGCTCCCAAACTGTGCTTGCGTACTACCACAGACAGCAACATCCACAACTGCCCAATGGTACCACTTCCATAGTTATCGGCTCACACGATATATAAATAAATATATTTTAAAATCTGTTACCCCCAACTATCTTTCTCCAAGCCTCCAGCAAAGATGAGCCTCTATTTAGGAATCCTTCATTTATAAAATTACGTTAACAAGTTTTTAAGTTAGTGCTTGTTCTTTATCTTCCTACAGAAAGATCCATGGGTTAGATCTGCAGCCACTAGACACACACACTAAAATGCTCTAAAACAGTTCTCCATACTTTTAATATATGTGAATCTAGACAACAGCTTATCGTATCCCCATGTCCTAGATCAGGGAAAGACTTGAGTAAATCTTTCTTTTCAGGCAATAAAAGATTACTCACAGCTTATCCTGAGCACCTTTAAAAAAAAAAGATATTGGTAAAACAAAATTTTAATAAGCTAAATTCAAGAAAAATATCACCCTCCTGAATACATGAGGAAGGCCAAGAAGTATTCTGCCTTTCTCTTGTGCTATTGTATTAAAAGAAACTGCTGCTGTGAAGTGGAAGAGGAAGACAGCTTGGCAGATTTATTACTTTGTAAGAGCTGAAAAGGACTTTAGTGCAGGACATCTACTTTGACACTTCTGAAAAATGGTCTAAGGCATTTGCTCACATCCTTCCACATATAAATGGTTCCCAAAAATTGAGCCCAGAGGAAGAGGAAACATTGTCAAACCCTAACAGGCTGGGAATCACTTGGCATAATGTTGACAAGACAAAGAGCTGCCCAGAAAATTGAAACCGAAAGAGATGAAGCAAAAGCTTCTTAATACAAGAGAAACGGAAAGCTTTGACATCTGGTGTGATGTCAGACGTGACTACAGAGCATTTAACTCAGTGAGAACAGGAACAATGCGAATATTTAAAGCACACAGCTCTGACATTTGAAAAGCTTGACACAACAGTGGAAGCTGAAGACATCCCACGAGTTCTCTGTTGGTGAAACAGCAGCACAGTCCCATTCTTCTCCCATCAGATATTCAAATGCTTCTTCTTCAGCCTGTCCAAGCTTCTCCTCTCTTCCTACGCCTTTATTTTCTCCGAAGCCTTTTCTTTCACAAAGATAGCTGGCTCTAGCCCTGCAGAGAGTTATCACAGTGCTATGGCACTCTGCTTTCTAGAACCTCCTCACCTTTCCAACCCTCCTTTGCAGAATATCACACGTTAAAGCCTATCCATCTGACAGGCAATTCTGCAGGTTAACAACAATTTTGCCCCAACTTGACATGCCCAACGCTCTGTTAAACTCCGTCAAATACCATCTCTGTGGAGAAGCAGAAGGGCTTCGAGGCTGTCAGTTTTCCTCACCCTCTTCAGTAATTTGTTTAGCTATGTTTAGCAGAGGTAATGCCCCCTCCTTACATATCCATCGCTGCCAGCCTCCCAGAGGGCTTACAGATGTCTCCAGCAGGCACAAGAACATGAGGTTTGCTGGCCACCACCTGGAAACCTGCATGCCAGCATGTGAGAATGAATGAGAGGTGATTTGATAATGAGAAGCCTTACAGGTCCACCTGGGCAGGAAAAGATTTTTGGAAACATTTTTCATCTCTTCTTTAATTTAGACAAGAAAAAAATTACTTAAACTAGTTTTCCAATTCTTCTCAATCTGAGCTCTTGAAAATACTCCAGAAGCAAAACTGGGAGTTTAAACCCTCCCAAAGGGTTAAAGGCAAGCAACGGGAGCTGATGGAATATTTCAGGTTCAATAATTTCAAGGCTTTTGTGTGAAGCTAGGGCAGTCAGGGAAGCAGGCGCACCTTGAGTCTGTGCTGTTTTTACATCCGCTCAGCATGATGGGAAGCACCAGAGCACCAGGATGCTGGTCTGAAGCATTGTCTCCACTTTCCCAGACAGAGCTCAAGTTCTTACAACTCCTTTTTATCCAGTGGGGATGCGAGTACAAGGTCTGTTATGTTCCTGGAGTTGAGGAGGGGAATTAAGTAAATAAAACCAGATCTTTTCTCCTTCATAACTTCAACTTTTCTTTAACGCCGATAGACTTGAGGTCTAATGTGGTGGCAGCATACAAGGGTACATCCAAGCTGCCTCTCCAGCAGTGGAATGCAGGTCAAGAGGCAAGATAACTTTGGTATGACTTGGACCTCACACTTAAGCATGTCAAAATCTCGTTCTGGCAAAAATAAGTGTTATTTGGGAATAGATGCAGCCTTTCCTAACAGCTAAACTCTGCTCCCTGTTTGGATATATTACTGATGTAACATTTTCCCTGACTTCAGCAAGTATATAGGACAACACTGAACACTTCTTTGGCAAACCACTATTAATATGGAGGAGTAGAAATTATTTTTGTGAAGTTATTGCTCTCTGCACTCTCCAGCCCCCTTTGGAAGATCCATCTTTTTCTGCAGAACATGGATTTGTCTTCATTTTAAGGCTCCTCAAGACATCCACTGCCATCCTCAGTGAAACCTGTGCCCACCACTATTACTTAGAGGGAAGGCTGGTAACTTCCTGCTGTTCTTGCTTAGCTGAACTCTGGTATTTCCCAATTTCTCTCAGACTACCTACCCTCTAGAGTATCTAACAGTCATTTTTCCACCCCTTTCAAATTCTCCTGCTCTTGTACTGCCTTTACCTGCTCTTTCTTGCATTACAGATGCAAGTTTTGATCCTTTGAGAGGCCATCTTTATGTTGTTTCAGTCTCCTCTGATCACACAGGATATAGCCAAGACACAGAGACTCCTCCTAGAATTAAGATAACTGAGGTAGATGCCTGGATAGTCTCTTACTTGCAGGATTTCAATGATTCTCCTCATCTGGAGTCAGTCAGTTCTCCCCTGGCCAGAACAGTAGGACTGTAAAAATTAGTTGCTTTTTTCTTGGCCTTTCTCTGCAAAAGCAGCAAAGCCCATTTCATAAAGCTCTTCTTCACATGTTAATCTTCCTATGACACCAACAGTGCCACTGATTTTTACCTCTTTCCACAGCAGATTCCAGGAGAACCAACCTTTGCCGATACCTTGGTCAAAAGCACTGTCAGAAGAGACAGCTAGAGTCAAGAAGATCCCTTATGGTAGAAAATATACCTTCAGCACACACAAAGATTATTTCAGTGGGTACAAAAGGACTGAAGGACTCATGTTTATAGGAGATGCTATCCTTATCTTTTGACTCGCAGGACTGACGTTGCCTAGACTCGACACTAATATCCGGTCTTCATCCACTGCGAGTTACTTATCTGAAGGGAGCATTCTGCAAGGCATCTGTGATGAGCTTGCCCTAAAAATATTAATTGAAGCAGTAATAGGTAGGCTTAAGCAAGTGGATGTTGAGGATAATGATTTGTGAGTGAAGATAATTATCTGGCAAGTGTAGCATGACTTCTGTTTTACAAGACAATAACAAGCTGGCTATCATCAGCATATAGTAATTAAGAGACTGATGTTACCCATAGTCAACATTCACATAGAGGGATGTTGAGAGTGCCCAAATGTTTTAATAACTGGCTGGTGGCACTTGCTGTGTAGGCTGGGAAAGCAGCAGTACCATGCTTTACAAAAAACAAGTTCTGAATGATTTTACAGGTCTTTCTTTCTTCCCCCAACCCTCATCTCTTCTTCCCTACGTGCAATTTCATTACTTTCCAACATCTGCAAGCACTGAGAAACACCAAGCTGCACTGGGAGCATACTCGGGGTGGAAGTGTGTTCCACAAGCACTACCAGCATTTCCTAGACATACTTGTTCAGAGGCTACTGAAAGTACATGGAGAGTATATTTCAGCTTGTTTTATTAATTCTGCTTGTAACACATTTCATACATCCTATCAAAAAAAAAAAAAGGAACTATTTCCAGAGCTGTGTGGCTGACTAGTCAGGTATGCTCACACCTTCTTTGTCCCTTGCAGAAAAACTGCAGGTACAAGGCAGCTCCCCAGCACCAATAGTTGCCAATAGGTGCCCAGTCCAGCAAGGTCAGGATTTCATTCCAGTTTGCTAAAAGAACAACATTCTGGATTTTAACAAAACCTCTGACACTCAAAGTGTAAGGAAAGATAAAGATGACCTTAAAATGCTACTAGCTATTGCACTGAAAGACAGTCTATAGAGGAAGAAACCTGTCACAAAATCACTGCTATCAGTCTAAAGCTTCCCAGTTTTATTCCTAACTTGTTCCGAGTGATCTCCCAGTTGCTGACACATTGTGGAGTTCTTGTGCAAAGGACAGCTCAGGAGAAGCACAAATAAAGTACACAAGTGGGGTTTTAACCCTTAAAACCCCAAATGCTTATTTGATTTGTGTGAATGATTACCAAAGTATCAACATGCTCTTATGGTAACTTCAGGCCAAAATATGGACAAAATTTAGGATACTACGGCCACTGCAGCATTACCCAGCTCCTGTGAGTGTCTGAGGCCTGTGGAAGGACAACTGGTTGAAATGGTTGCATAAACCTGCTGTGCCTTGAACACATTCCGACCCAGACAGAGCCTGCTTTTGGAATAAAAACCAGTGGTCATATGAGAGCCTCTAGACATTTTCTGAAAGCTACACTGTAGCTTCCAATTATGTTCAAGTGATACATTTTAATAGCTACCTTCTTCAGCAGAGTAAAAGTTTCCATTTATGCTAACTTTGATGTGATAATAGGAAAGAAAAGTGTATGTTTGCGCTCTTCATTACTCTTTTACCAGCCCAAGAAAGTCTGACAGAATATAGGCTTTAATCACAACAGAGATCAAGAGCAAACAAACATTCATTTCAGAAAAGCCATAATTAGGAAGAAGAAAGGAAAGAGAGAGGCATCACCAAAAACTTTTGGCCTTCACAACAGAGTGTTAGGTCACTGGCCAACAAACAACTGACTTTAAATAGTATAAATGTGTACGGTGAAAGCCAATTGAAGAGTTTACTGCAGATTGTGCAGAACAAGTGGGTGATCAGGGAAGATTATAAAAAAAAGTAAGCATATAATTCAGGAAGGACTCTCTTTTCAGATGCCTCCTTAAAACCCATCTTTCTCCCAAATGAACAACTGGCTTCTTTGCTCCCATTTCAGCTACAGAAACAAACCTCCTTCCTGACAAACCTCCTGCACAGGCTGCAGTGAAGGGTCTGGCTTCACATTACAACTTTTCAGCATGACACCCAAAAAATCCATCTTTCTCCCTTCCTCCTAGCCAGATGCCTGCAAACCTAAGTTCAGCAATCCCGTGGCCATAGGGAAAGGTGGTTCAGGTGCTAATTAAGTGTGAAACTTCACTTTTTTGAAGTACAGGTTCAACAGAAAACCAACTACCCAGTTTCCCCTGCAGCCACACAGTGACTGGGGCTGCTGGAAGGAAAGCAGCAGGAACGGAGCTGGTTTGGGGAACCAGACCCCACCTTTGGCAGCGGTTCGCAGTTGCACCATCTATGAGAAAACACAAAACAAGACTCTCAGCTCTTCCCCAACACCTGCTACTCTGCCAACCTCCTTTGTCAGCCTTGTCCATGGACCACACCAGACAGAAGCTGTTTGTCTTGCTTTCTCAAGTCACCACCGGTCAGCCTGCTTCAGACCACCTTTTGCTCAGGGGTTTATCGTCACACCACCCTCGTTTGCACAACTTGGCAACTGAGCATCTTTTCCACCTTCCACACTAATGTGACCTAAATAAAACCACTAGTTTCTTTTAATCCTTCCATACAAAGTCAGTCAGTTAATCGGGATTAATCCCATTTGAATAACTACTGAGAAGTGACGGTTACAACAAAAATATTTACAAATACATGAATATGTACAATCCAGTGTGACTCTTCCCTTCCCACCGCAGATAGCTTGTCTCAGTGACACATTGCTGTCTCTTGTTCAGAGCTGCGCTGTCTTTACAGGATCTGGGACCCCAGGTGCTGAGCAAGTACCAACAGATGACAGAACAGGCATGCAAGCCACAGGAGCAGAGGTTGACAAGAGCTGTGGCTCTGTACTATCAAAGATGCAGACACTTAGGAAGGGGAGCGGGAGGTCGGGCTTTAATTAGGTGTGTGACCTGACAGCCCCTCTCTATCCTCAGAAGCTCAGCACAGCCATACTCCAACCCTGCACGATCGCCTCCAGGTGCTTCTGCAATATGAAAGCTACAAAATATTTCTAGATATCAAACAATTGACTCTGGACAAAGAAAAAAAATTGCAACCTCCAGACTTGGCTCTGCCTCCTCTCAGCAGAGTGCTGGGCCATCCCAGCTGGAGGGAGCTCCTCCAGAGCCAGCCTCCACACCACCGGCTCGTGCAGCTTGGCAAAAGATGTACGTGAGATGCAAGCTGGGGTTAGGTAGGATGTCTGGCGCAGGAGAGAGGACTCACTGTTTTGTTTGTGTGTTACCTCAGAAGAGATAACACGCCCCTGAGCTGTCAGCTTCACCTGGATTCACCTCGAGACTAGATAAACTATGAAGTTGGGAACCAGATTACAGAGCAAACAAACCCCAAAACAAAGCTTCTTTTATCTGTCCCTGAAGCCTACCTGTAATTTTTTTGGTCATTTTCTAGCTGCCAGAGCTGAGGGGACAAGGTTCAAAGAAGCACTCATCCAGCAGTAAGTAACATGGTCTGATTCTGGGTCAGAAACTAGCTGGGATCAGAGAGAACCCATTCTTCGTAAATTCAGTCCTCATTTAGGACTGCTCTGCTTTGGGCACGCTCTCTAGCTTCCTTTCCCTCTGTTCAGAGCAATTACTCCTCTGTTCATACATTAAACCTGATTTACACCGCTGTGCAAGAACTGCTGTGGTATTGCCTATGGGGGAAAGGGATGAACAGAAAATTAGAAGATGTTAAAGCAGTTCCCAGATCAGAGCTATCAGAGGAAATATTCACTTTTCATAACTGTGTGAAGTCACTGTCTCTAGCATGCTATCGACTGTCTCCTCCCTTTTTAGGCAGAACTCTGGGATTACACAGACAAGAGGTTGACTATAAATACTCTGTCCAAACCACATCCCTTCACACCTCCCTGGTCACATACCCCTCTTTTGGAAGGGTCAGGAATTCACTGGTGTCATCGAAGTGAAACCTGATGCTTTCTACAGGTTAAACAAATGCTTAAAAAACCCTCCCTGAAACAGATTTGAGGCTGCTCAGGAATGTTGTAGCCGTGAGAGTCTAAGGGTACAAAAGCAAGGCAAGAGGACACATCTAATAAAGGATATTACCTCGCCCTCAAACACTGCTGAATATATTTCGTGTATTCACGGAGTCTTTCAATCAGAGGCCTCAGGCCTGCAACTGGAGCTGTGCTTCTGCTGGACAGATATTTGACTAAAATGAGACTGGTGGGCAGAGGACTCCTCCTGCCGGGTCAGATTACAGGGCTGGAGACAGAAGATTTTTCATACACACAAGGTTAAAGCAAATCAACAGGGGAGTGAGGTAATTTATTGTGCATATGTTTAAATATATTTATGTTCTGGTGCAAAAGAGCTTGCTTAGGGAGCGGAGTCTTTTGCTCAAGTGCTCCACGTTGCTTTTCTGGGGGCCTAGCTAAATTCAGCTCCGCAGCTCGGGGATTTTCTGCTAAAAGCAGCCGTGTGCAGCAGGCCGGGTGTTCAGACCACAAACAGTTGGAGCTCTTGCCTGTCCCAGCCCAGAGACTCAAGTACTGACCCTGCCCACAACAGGTGGAGAGACGCAGTCACCAAAGGGAAAATAAAATAAAATAAATAAAACCCACACACTAACCTATACCAGCCCATGCGACATTAGATGAATTTAAAGCTCAGGAATTGAGCCTGGCAGCAGGACCACTCAGATTTAAGACACAGATTTTTGCATATTTGGCTAAAGTGGTTAAAAAAAAAGAAATCAAAAAACCTGGAAGCTTCCCCAGTTTTTTTTTTTTTTTTTTAAAATAAACCTCTCACCTAGTTTGCCACTTCTCCAACAGCTGAATGGACTAAACAATTTAATTTAAATTCTGCTATTAGTGGTTTGCAGCAAGATGGTTGGCTCTGCATCCCTAGGGTAGCAAAAGCACAGCAAGCAGGTGAAACAATGCCAGTCAGTATTTGTGAGATCCCATCTGGATACCGGGTCCAGCTCCCAGTACAGGAAACTGGAGCATGTCCCGCTGAGGGTGAACAAGATGGTACTGGGGCTGTAGCACAGTATGAATGAGACTGAGAGCACAGTGCGGGGAAGAGAAGGCAGAGAGGGATCTAACTGGTGTCTAAACTTTTCATTATTCTCTGAACAAGCCTCAAGCCAGCAACTTCTTGAATTGCTCTATCGACATCACAAGACCACATCCAGGTGCCAAGCTGGCATCACTTTGCCTGTGAGTCTCCAGATGAAGGTTTAATACATACATATCTTACCTGCATAAACTCCCTCCCCAGTTTTATCCCAGCCTCCCCGGGCCTCTCCACACAGACAAGCCTCACGAAGGAATGTGCGACCATCCCAGAAACCGAGCAAGTGTGTTTCATCACCTCACCAAATCACTGAAGCCTTCAATTATGCTCTGCTTTTCAAGAGCAGTAATTACAGAGTTACAGTTTGATCTTCAAGATGATACTGCAGCATGTTTCTATGAAAACATTTATTTTTAAAAGTTCATTAAAACATTCTGCCATTCAGAACGCACAATGGTTACTAAAACCAGCCACTACAAAAACCAAACTCACTGACTTTACCTTGCTTTGGTTTAAGTCACCTAGTAAAGAACATCCACACCAGCCTGTGGTGAATTTCACCAGGTTTCAAAACAAGGGACTGCCCCGGTCACCTTCCTCTCACTCATCCCCATGGCACAAATGAGGCTGGAGGAAGAGCAGGAGCATCTCTCACCACTCCAGCCCAAGCAGCTGCCAAGCTGGGATGCGAAAGGCTGCGATCTCCCACCAGGTACAAAGAACCAGGGCAGTGAGGAAGACCCTGATCACATCTGGGAGTGAACCTCTCCCCAAACGCAGCAGCTGGAGGCAGAAGCTGGGCTGAGGTAACTAGAGAAACATTTGTCAGAAATGGGTGGTTTCTACATCACCTGCATGCTCGGAGAAGTAATTTCCTAACCTTGAGGGCAGCAGAAAACACAAGCCTTTACTGATCAATCTAGATTTGCCTAGATATGAGTCAGCAGGAGATGGGTCACTCAGGGGTCAGCTGCTGTTAGGGCAGGAGCTGCTCATAAATAAACACCTGCAGGGATCATTAATGGGGTCAACACAGAAAAGCAGATCAGGTTAGCTTCAAAGTAACAGTTTCTTTCACTGGGTGGTCTTGGGAAAGCCTCCCAACTTCAGCATATCAAAGTAACATTAATAGATAGCACACCCAGGGGTTTTAAAAAACAGGCAGACTAAAAGCCAAGGCTGATGCTGGAGCTGGGGCAAGCCTCCCCATGCCCAAGAGAAGGAGTTGATCCAGTGTGACAGCCTGCAGAGATCCTGGAGGCTCAACCGATCCTTCCAGGGAACGTAAAAGACACCCCACCTCCAAATTATTCCCACCTCGAGGAGCAGCAAGGATTCTCTCCTCCTTCTCCCAAACTGATGCAGCCACCAGAGGCTCCCAGAAGAGATGGGGGAAAAGGAAAGTCTTCGCACAAAAGCCTAGGGGTAGTTTGACACGCAGAGGTGGAGAGAGGAGCAGCTTACCCCCATCACGGACCAGGAACAGGCAGAGAAACCGGTTGGTTATGACCCGAGGAACACGCCTCCCCTACTCCTACCATTTAAGATGGGGTGTTGGTGGACCCCTTGCCTAATTTCAGGTTATTTGGGGATCCTCTAAACTCGTGGACACGTTTACTTTTTTTATAAAGTCTTATAAGACAGGAGGAAAAGCCTGCCAGGGGTGAGGAGATGTCCTCTATTGTAAGACACGGAGAGAGGCATCCCCCACAACCTCGGGGAGAAAGGAAGGAAACATCTATCTCATAAAAAAGGAGGGGAAAGGACCCTCTACAGGCTACAGGAGAGGAATTCTTATGAGATAGGAGGGGGGGAGCTGCCCTTGGAAGGCAGGAGAGCGAGGGGTCCCTCACAGCCTGCCGGGGTTTCCCTTTACCACACAGGAGGGTGTAGAGTCCCCCTCAAGCTGAGGGGAG
>NW_010127980.1:5444-27666 GCF_000699245.1 Pterocles gutturalis | reverse complement strand
AGTCCTGTGCACCTGCCGCTTTATCGGGGCAAACGGTTTGAGATCACAGCATTGTTAAAAATGGAGAGCCGACAAGCCTCTTTCTCATTCGCCAGTTGACTCACCTGACTGGTCCTGGGGAAGGAATTGGAATCAAAGTTCTGAAACATAATTAGTGTTTTCTTTCCTCCTGACAGAGATTCTTTCTGCTAACTTTCAGGGGACGTTTGTTCTGGGAGAGAAGATGGTTAATGAACCACAGGAAGGGCTCAGCTGCTGATTTTTGAAGAGGGATTTGCGCAAACGTTCACCAAAAGAGCCACAAGTCCGGGACGGGGATGATGGGAGAGGCATCTCCAGGTGACGTGTCTGTACCTGGGACTTCTAGGAAAGTTAGAAAAATCAGGGAAAGCTGTGAAGTCAGCTCATTTATTTAAAAATGTGCCATTCTTGCAGCCATGAGTAAATGGACCTTAGATCGGCGTCAACAGAAGCCACTGAACTCTACGACGAGGCTTCCCACAAGGGGTTTTAAAATGCTTTAACCTAACACACGTGAGCTTCAGACACAGGTCAGGACATCACCTGTGCCATCAGATGCCTTCAGAAACAACACGTGCACGTATTTGTGTATCTGTGGGCAGACAGGTGTGGGAGGAGGGCAAGAAGAGACAAAGTATTCCTTCAGGACAAAAGTAAACACACAAAGTCATGTTCTGATTTCATTCTGATTGTTTCATTTATTTCATGTCCATAAAACGGAGGCCAGAATGAGGCCATAATAAATAAATGAAGCAGTGAAATATTCAGCTTCTTATGAGGTACAGATGATGCCCTTAGGAGGACATACATACTGATTTCATAAGGAACCCACTCACTACTGAAAGATTTATACCTGGATCCATTTCCAAATCATTTTTTCCTTGGCTTGAGGCTTTCTCTAAGACTCTTGTAGGGATTATAGAATTTGAGTCAGATGCCACTTTATTGTCATTCTGTATACAGGAAGATTTTTGCTTTTAGCTGTTTCTCAACAAAACTCTATTTTCAGGAGGGGGAGAGAGAGAGAAGCTGATCTAGGAAGTAACACACACACACACACACAAAAAAAAAAAAAAAAAAAAAAGTGACAGTGGATAGCAGAAAACCAAAGTGACAAAGTGACAAGCAGAACTGTCCCACTGCCAGGAGCCAAGGAGCAAAGAAGCATCCCAATCCTGTCAACAGGGAGATCTGGAGCTTTTGACCCAGCTGAAGTATACGGTGGGTTATTCGTTCTCTCCTTTTTATGTTGAGCTCTGTAGTGTCAGAAGTCCATCTGTTGGATACCAAATACACTTAAAATAACTCAGGCATGAAGTCAAACTATGAAAAAAATAAGGACAACTGCTATTTTTTAGTGTTTTTTGTAGGATTGTGTAAGAAGAGGGTTGGGGATTTTTTTTTAAATCTCAGTAGAAGAAACATCTCTAGTCACGTGCATTCAAAACCTGGAACTATGAAAGCTGCTGTGGGGAAAATTAACTCCGTCTCAGCCAGACCCAATCTATGCATATAGAGTCTTTTGAATCTTAATATTAATGCAAGTCATGAACACCCTAACGTAAAAGTTTCAGGTGACAGAAACCAGCTGTACAATATATAATTGGCCAGACATAAATGGAATTCAGAAAAAAAAAATAAACCTATTTTTATTTGTTTTAACTCAATGGTTTGGTTCCTGTCAGAGAACACTCTGTCCCACCAGCATTAATTTAGCTGATTTAATCAACTGCCTGGAAAGAAACCATTCAGCCCAGGGAGAAACAATACAGCAATTCACAACGCTCAGGTAGCAATGACAAGGGTTGCCTTGCAAAGTTTGGGACAGACCCAGTTTTAGTGGAGTAACCAAAGGATTAAGAAAGATTTTGGGATTTAATCTACGAACAATACTTCTCAGCCCTTGCAGAAAGCTCAAAGGTCAGATCAGGGGTGGAGTCTCTCCCTAATGCATTTTTAATAAGTGACTTCATTTTAAGAGCAACACAGATCCTGGAGCTGAACTTTACGAAAATCACAAACCCAGGGACAAACTGAATTCTAGTGAAAACATTTTCCTTGCTTTCTTACTCACAGCTGTGCTTTAATCCTATTTCAAAGCAAATCTTCCTGATATAAACACAGGACTTTCTGCTTAGTATCCCTCCACAGAGGACTTGACCTTCTGCTAGTCAAAAGCCCAAAGGAACATCACGTTAATGTTTACCTACCCCAGGAGTTCTGGCTCTAGCAGAAGACAAAAACACACTGTCTGCTAACATTTTCCCTTTTGTAGATCTTTAGATGAAAGAGAGATTCACTGATGCACAAAATGCAGCCACTTTTGGTACTTCCTTAAAACTAATGGTAAAATATTTCTCTTTCAGATACTGGCTGGGCAGTTGAGGGAGCTGGGTGTGGTGCTTGGCCAGCTGCAGGCTTCCTCTGGGTCATCACTGAAGTCATTCAGTCTATCCCAGCCTTGGTTTCTCCTCCATGAGAGAAGTCATTGCTAATGCTTTGTTTACTTGCATCATCAGCCAAAAATGCACAATGCAAATAAATCACCAACTCCTTAAAAGTCTGGATTTACTAGCACTAAAAGCATCAAAACACTTCAGACTTCCAGGGTTTTCAGGGTGTCCTGTTTACACTCCAGAGCCCAGGTTTGATATTGTACCTCAGAATAAAAACTGACTGTGCTCCAGGCACTGGCACTTGGAAACACCAAAATATAGTTGTCAGCTGCACCAACCCCTGTGTCTCTCTTCTGCATGAGGCCTTGAGGGATACAGCGAGTGCCTGCCAGTCTCACTCTGCTCCATCCACACGAGGAACTCACCCCTTAACTCACACAGCATCCTCTTTTCCATATGCATATTTCCACAAATGAATCCATGCATTTCCACGAATGACTCCATGCACGTCCACTTCTGGGTTTCATACAGGTTCCCGTGGGGAGGGTTTAGCAGGAAGGCCAGCCTCTGGGGGAAAGCCTGTATTTAGGGGATTGCTAAACCAGAAACAAGGTCTTCGGCTGGTTTAGCCCTTACAACCATCAGCAACGACTCCGGACCTACACTCCCTGCACCAGATGATGTTCAGTCATTGTCTCCCGTTCTTTACCCTTGACCCCACAGCCTGACATCCTTACGCATCTCATGAGCTTTAGCAGCATCATCACGTCCTGTCACTGGAAGTTAAGAATGTGCAAACAAATCGGTCCTTCCTCCCATCTCCCTTGGATAGAGGCAGGGACCAGAGGATGAAGCCGAACCCTGCCCTTGCCTGTATCCAGCCTCCATCAGCTAAGGATGCTGACCCTTCTAAACACAGACTTGTTTGTGGTTTTCTATACTTTAGTTTACAGATTGTAAGGAAAAAATAGTCCCAGCATCTCAGCCCTGGGAGAGTCACCAGGATGAGCTGGACCACTGCTTATAAAGGGCACAGAGAAAATCTGAGATGAGGACTCTCTGGAGGGATTAGTCACACTTGTGCTTTAACCCACTTTATTTTTTCCCCGTAGCCTGTGATTTTGCAGTAACAGAGTTATGGCTGAGAGATCTGCTAAGGAATTTAGTTAGAAATGGGCTTACTGGGACTTGCGGTATAACTCCAGGCAGCAGAGATAAGGACCAGTAGAGAGTTTTACAGTGGGGAGGGAAAGGTGGGTGTTGGTGGTGTCGTCTCACTTGCTCCTTTTCTGTGCAATCCCCGTGCTGCTTTCAGCATAAAAAGAAATATATTCTGTGCTCTGCTTCTGAAACATCATCCCAACTTTTGTGGTGTTACTATTGGTACAGTTATTTTAATATTTTTTTTCAGTATTAGTAGTGCCAAGTGAAAATAAATAAGCGCACAAACACTACCCCCTTCTTCCCAAAGCAGTGCCATGACACGGTATTTCTAAAGAGCCTGAAATTTCCATGGTGCTTCACACACAGGGGGTCAAATTCCAGCTTGGCACCAACTGGGGTCACAATGTCAACATCAGAAGCTCTTTAGGGGGGGGTCCCCAAGGATGGACACCCAACTGCTACCCACAGCCTGCCATCCCCAGACTGACCCTTTCTGGTCCATCAGGGCTTGGATTTCTCCTGGAAGGACGATGCTGCTGAAGACCTGTGGTCTTCTTCATCAAAATATTTTTTCCCCTTTGCTGTGTGATCTGAAGTCTGGCTCTGTCACGTATCAGGGACTTATCGGAGCTTACTCATTTTATTCAGTAAATTTTGCCAGAAACACTTCAGCAACTGCAGGTCTTAAGGAAAAGCCTGACATTTGATGGGCTTTTGTAGCAGTTCACTGGGCTGCAGCCAGAGCAGCCGTACACGTCCCGCTGCCTTTCTCCCTCCTGGAAACTGGGCAGCCGAGCACAACAATCCAACTTACTAAAAACACAGGTGTCAGACCTGGGGCTGCCCCACGGTGCTGGGAAATGTTCACGTCTTGGAGACCTGCTCTTCCAGATGATCAGGTTGCCTTGCTGGTCACGAGGAATGGAGCAGATCTGGAGATGGGAGGGGTTCACTAAAGGAAAAAGAGCAATTTGGGGTAAATTCTGCTGTCAGCATCCCTGCATGGTGTTCTCCTGGTGTTGGAGCAGGATAACTCTACTTCCCTGGAGGCCAAGATCATTTTTAAGGCTTCAGGATTGTGGGGTGCAGCTCAGCATGAAGCTGAAAGCTCATGCAGCACTAATGTCTAAGGGCCAGAGCTGCAGTGGTTGAAATCAGCACCTTTGGCCTCAGCAGCCCTGAAACACTTTGGTTCCTCTGTCTCCACGTAATTAGGCATAGAGAACTTTTATTTTCTTATTCCTGTCGGCTTTAAGAAAGTCATACATCTGAAAATGCCCAGAGAAGCTGTGGATGCCCTAACCCTGGAGGGGTTCAAGGCCAGGCTGGATGAGGCTTTGAGCAACCTGGGCTAGTGGGAGGTGTCCCTGCCCATGGCAGGGGGTGGGACTGGATGATCTCCAAGGTCCCTTCCAACCCAAACCATTCTGTGATTCTATAATTCTATGAAAATCAGCATCAGAAAACAAGAGGGTGGTAAGGAGTGGAACAACCTCCCTCTGCACACCCAAAAGCCACATGAAAGAAGGTCTCAACCTTTCTTCACCCTTCTCCTTGCAAAAATAACTGACAGTATAAAAGGTACGCGGCTGCTTTGTAGGGTGAAGGGTTTTCTTTGAGGTTTTTCTTTCACTGAAATCTTGCTGACTCAGTAACATCGCTGTGCAGGACCAAGTTAATGTTCCACTGAAATTCTTTGCTTCAGGATCAGTTCTTGGAATTGAATGCCTAAAAAACATAGGCAAGTGTCTCAACTAAATAACACGGGGGCTAATCGTCGTTTCACATACTTGCAGTTAAATTTGGAGCACCAGCAGTGAATTCACTCCAACTGCAGCACTTGAGACCTTGTGTTTTCAGTGAGATCTCACTTGGTGCTGTGTCCTTAAAAGCTGCTGTCACATCTTCATCTGTTACATCACAGACACACACCCCAAACCAGCTTTCTCTAAATATTCTTACATTTTTAACGTTTTTTTATATACATTTTTCTATTCATCCCTAAAGTTGCCTTGGCACTGGTGAAACCCCAGGGAATTAATGACATTCAAATCTCTCTTTTAAAGCAATTTCTTCTATTCTTATACTCTGGGAAACCTTTCAAACTCTGTTCCAGCAGAGAAAAGCGGTGGATAGCTAACCAGCCCTACTCCTCTATGGGAAGAATGGTCACCACATGACTCAAATTAGGAATATTTTTTTTCCTGCAGCCCAATCGTGGGGGAAAAATGCAGGCTGGTGCTGAAGGTTTCTCCCTTTGGTCATAGGGTGGTCATATACGGTTGTATTTAGTGTATTTTTCTCTGTGCTGAAATAACCACAAGTACCACTAGATGTCACAACTGCTCCACTGTTTGACTTTTCTCCCAGGTCTGTCTCCCAGGTCCAGCCTTGGCTGGAGAAGGACCTTTGAAGGTTTAGCTGAAGAAAAACCAAGGACCGTGCAACTAAGCAAAACCAGAGTTTTATCCTCAGGAAGAGCAAGGTGCTTTAGGACAGGTGCTTAGGCAGGAAAGTGAAGTGACCACAGGGGTATGCTTTTCTCCTTTATTGTGGTAATTTTTGGTGTTGGTAGTAACTTTTCTAACTTGCTCTAGAATTGGCATTTGCGTTGTTGCTGTGGTTATTGATGCTTGTTGGTCCTGGAACTCATGAAGACCTACTTTCTCCTACTGAAATGGTTAAAAAATAGTAAAAACCTCAACCAAACATAATTAAGCCAAAGTCAGGGTTTGGTGTTTTGGTTTTTTTGTTTGTTTGTTTGTTTTTTGTCAAAGGGAGCTAATTATAGTGCCAAACTGCTACAGAGGTTGGTTGCATCTCTGCCCTGTTGTAGTAACTTGTGGCAGAGGGAAATGATTGCAACGCACGGGAGTGAGCCCAGTTGTTTAGCCCATGTGAAGGTCAGGGGAAGAATATTCTTCCCCCTTCCCAGGATATTCTGATTTCTGTCTCCTCTGGTGTCATCTGTAGGAACTTGTTCATCCTCCAGACTTAGCACTGAGGTTACCACAAAAGAAAAATATAAATTTTCTGGAGGGAGGTTCAAACTAATTGTGTCCCATGGGCCTTTAGATAATTTTTCTTCCTCCTCTAAACATACTGTAGTCAGTGCCCCAGCCTGTGTCATCATTATGCACATGGAAATAATAAAAAAGCTGAAGATAATTAATTCATTTATTCACCCTGTCATGGCCAGTAATAGCTCCTGTGGATTCCTTTTTCACTCCAATGACAACATTTATTACAAATATGACCAAAATGGAATTTCTGTGAAATTGCTATTAAAGCATTCCCTGAAGGTAAAAAAAATAAAGACTAAAAACAATTTTAAAATAAAAAAAGAAGACAAAAGTGATTGTCAGAACAAACCTCAGGTTACAGAAAGCAGTGGATGTGTTTGGTGGGAGTGTTCTTGCTGTGCTGAGTTTGTACAATACATACCAGCCTTGCACAGCTTCAGCTTTCCATCGTTTCCACAGCATCACATCTGTGTTCTCAACATGCCGACCGGAGCTTTACATCCCTGCCCAGCACTGCTGCACGTGTTGCTTCCAGCACGGGGCTGAGAGCTGTTCATTCCCCTTGCTCTTTCCACGCAGAGCAGGGAAACTGCCACGTATCCACCAGGATAACTTGCAGGCAGCTCCTCTCCAGCCTGTTGCTGATGAATTTTCATGCAAACCCAACGTGCCCAGCTCACACCAGTGCAGTGCCACACTGGCACCCATATAGACCTGCTGTAAGCTTTCCACATTGCTTCTTCCACACCATCTGTCAGCATCCAGCCCACTGGATCCCCCACCACCCACACACCAGGATGGTCTTTCAGGCTCAATTCGTCTGGCTGCTCCTACCCTGCAGCCAAAGCAAGGATTACACCAAGGAGAAACCTGGTTTAACTTCATCCCTAAAATGGGGATGGAATGGAAAAGTCCACAAGCTTTGTGTCTTAAATTATTCGGTTAAGTTCATTTGTATCCTCAGGGGCTTCACCGCGGGCAGAGCCTGCAGAGTTACAGCAGCGGCTGTCACAGAGACACTGAAATAAGAAGGATCTGGTTCCTCTGAAACACTCATTTCTATTCAAGTTGAAAAACATTTTTTTTAGTAAAAAGCCATCTCCCCAGCCCCACATAAAATTGTCTGATAGCCTTCCACTTCCAATACCCAAACAAGATGGCTAAGTAAAGGGTTAATCAGTTTTATAACACAACATTCCAAACAAAATAATTTGTGAAGCATCTTTTGCATTGCCTGTCCTGCTCTGCTTTCCCAGCTAGCACAAATGCCACCTTGAATTTAAAATATTCCAGTAAGGTAAAACTCAAGTGAATTCTCTGCAGATACCTACTGGCGTTACTCCTTCCTCATTAAAAGTATTTCCAAATCAGTTCGATAATAACTACAGAGACAATTCTCTATATTCCCAATTGCTGTTCCCCATTTTGTTTTCCAATTTTTTTTCTTCATTTAGAACCCAGATAGAAAGGTCACTGTTGGTGAGATATTAATAACTCTAAAGGATCTGTAGGTGCTGTTCGCTTCCTGTAATCCATCTGTTGTCCTCCGACAGGAATGTGCTCCATCCCCGGCAGAACGACCAATGCCTTGTTCCAAACTTAGCGCATGGAGCTGGACCCATGGCTGCAGCATCCGGATGTATACAAGTGACTCTGCCAAAATCCTGGATCTGGGCAAAGATTTTGTTGAAGATCCTGCCCTGGGCTCCCAGGATGAGCCCCTGCATCCAAAGATACAACTATAGGGTCACCTGGCCACAGCTATGGGCATTTTCCTAGTCACCATGTTGAAGGCATGATGGGCTGGGTTACCCAAGACCAACCCAAACACAAAAAAACCCATTCCTGGGCAACTCGCACTGTTTACGGGGAAGGTGGTGCCATTTTGACTTCCCTACCATGTATAGAGAAACACTGTTGATGATGGGCTATACAGCAGAAACCACTGGAGAGGCTCATGCCACCAGTTCCCCGGTGGACATTTGTTCAGGTCATTGCAGGAGAGCATGGAAGCAGGGAGGAGTTCAGAGGTGAATCCTTCCAGCCCAGCTTTCCCTCCCAAACCTTGGCAGATCCATGAGATACGTGGACTTCTCTGCAATAACGTCTTGTGCCCCACAGCAACCCCTTGACAAGCTTCCAAAGATCAGACGAGGGAGCGATAGTGGCCTTGGGCTGCTGGCGGAGAGGCCAGGGAGGGGGCTTGAGTGATCATAGAATCACAGAGTGGTTTGGGTTGGAAAGGACCTTAAAGATCATCGGGTTCCAACCCCCCTGCCATGGGCAGGGACACCTCCCACTAGCCCAGGTTGTTCAAAGCCTCATCCAGCCTGGCCTTGAACCCCTCTAGGGATGGGACATCCACAGCTTCTCTGGGCAACTCTCCACTAATCTGATCCAGCCCTCACTAAGATCTATAGAAAAGTAAAGAAGAGGATGATAAACTCCCCTTTGAAAAAACAACACTCGTGTAAGGATTAGAGGAAGGCAAGACTGTCTTTTTTTCAGCAAGGAGTTAAGATAGTAAGAAAAGCATCACAGTGTATCGTCTAGATTTACAGCGGGGTTTTTCAATTTAATTTCTCATTGCCAAATACATTAAGTTGGGATTAAACTGTTCAGGTTATTAAATACCGATTACAAGAAGACGGTGCACTGTGACAGGCAAATAACTTACAAGTTACTGAAATTAAGGCTTTGAAAATGTTTTAAAGGAATTAATGTTTAATTAATGATTTTGATCTATAAGGCATTCCAGTAATAGCTTCAGGAAGAGATTACACAAACCTATGAGACATTCGTAAGTAGAAAGGATACTTGATGTTAGTATTTTTTTTAATTAATCCTGCATTGGAAGATCACCACAAGGGAGTTTAGAGTTTGGTGCACAATAAAAGCACTGTTCCGGTTAGCAGGCACTTTAGCTTCTGTGGCTTTGTTTTTTTGCATGATCAAATTTATGAGCACATATTTTTAACAGTACAGCATGAGATGAACTTTGAATTTAGCGTGATCAAGAATATTCCTAATTCAACACCCCAATGAACTTGGATATTAAGAGATGTTTGTATCACTAGCTGTAAAAATACAGACAGGGAAGTCTACTGAACTGAAAACAATAAATATCCTGTATCAGTGTTCCTACAGAGATGATGTTACAAGACAGAAAAAAAAATGAGTTATGGAGATCCAGGGATGATGGGTTATGGAGATCTAGGGATGATACAACTCCCATCAAAGTTACTTGAAGGGGAAACAAATAAACTTTAGAAGTGTCAGGTACAAAAAAAAAAAAAAAAAAGGGCAGTTTGTAGGTGTTTTAGTTCATCTTCAGGCTGAAACGCATCACCTTTTTGCTGATGTACTGAGTAAAAACTGCGAAGAAGTTTTGGAGGATTCACAGGGCTTGATAAATTTGAAAAATCCCTTTGAAAATGAGGATGTCTTTCCTTTTCCTCCTTTCCTGGCGCAGCTGGACCAAAGCCAATGTCACTACGCAATTTTTGGTTAAATCCACCTGGTTACAAAATGGATCTGGATTTATGTTTAAAACCTATTAATACTTGTTACAGCTTACTAGTATTCACTGCAGCTAATTTTTATCACTGGTTATAATGTGCTTCTATTTCTCCTTATCACTTTGGCTCTAATTGTTTGGTTTAATACACAGAGCACACATCCTCTCTGCTGCCTGCTTAATTATTTTAATCTCTTTTTATGTCACATTTCTCAGAACAATAATTATGTCAGATCCTGTCCTACAGTGACAATAAAAACCTGACAGTAAAAGTTGCTTTATAATGTGGAACAAGGTGATTTGCTTTAACCAAACAATTTCTTTCTACTTAGTTTAATTAATTCAGATTAATTATTTAACCTATTAACCAGAGGTTAATTAAATTGAATCTGAAGCACTCTCTTGCTATATTTATATTGCTTATTTTTTTTTTTGAATGGGACTAGTGTTTCATTACCTCCCTTGCTCATTAATTTTAGTGCTGCTGTTGCTCTTTCTTGAAACGTTTGTTTCCTCCAGGGCCGAGTTAATCCATAATTCAGCGCTAGTGGTAACTCAGTTGTACATTACCCCCCGTGCAGGGGCTGGACTGGTTAGCTGGCGGTTAGCAACGGGGAACAGGACCCGCTGCAGGGTAAATAACCACAACCATCCTGCCTTGGGTTTCAAAAGGACACCACCTTCCACCTGCTTTTGGATTTTTTTTTTTTTTTTTGTGCAATGCCATCTTCTAAAAATATGTCCCTGCTCTCCTGCAAGGTAGCAGGGTGGGATAGAAGTGGCAGCCCCGTTTCCAAAGGCTTCTTAAGGCTCTTTTGAAGAAAAAGCACCAGACCTTTCTGCATGAGGGGTTGTCTACATGAGGGCCCCTTAACTCAAAAATCCATCTACTGACTCTGCAAATCTGAGCTTGGGGCGGTTTGCACAAGGGAAGTCTGCACAAAGCCTCCAGAATTGGGTCAGACACCAAATTTTCTCCAGCACTTCTGAGATTTTAATTCCATCTCTGTAGTACAGTAAACTCTGCACCCATAACCCACAGCCCAAGTCCCACCCCACGTCCCACCCTGGCAGGGGCATCTCTTGCAAAAGCACCCACCAGTTCTACCTGCATCCCAAGCACCAGGAGAAGCTCAAGGATCAGACCCACCTTGATCAGACTTAGATTTAACAAACCCTTGCTAAGCATAAAGCTGAATGAGATCACATCTGGTCCAGGGCCAGAAAGTAATGGTGCGGTAATGGCTTTATTGGGTTTTTGAGAAGGAGCTGTTTGATTTCAGAGAGGGAGAGAGAGGAAAGTCAACAGCAACATTCGTTCCTGCTAATCTCATTTCCAGAAGCATGCTGAGTGAGGAGGCGCTTGGGCACAAAGCTTTGCTAGATTGCTCTCTGTTTATCTGGGATTACATTAGGAGCTCAAGACGCATCTGAGAACAGCCCATGGCAAGAACTAGGGTTTTGTGAAGGGCTTCTGCAGCATCAGGTTTGCAGGAAGAGATATTCCAGCGTTCTCAGCAAGTTGTTGGCAGGATGGGATCTGGTTTGCTCAGTACGAGTGCTTCAGAATTAATAGAATAGATGTGCAGGAAGGGAAAGACATAAAAACAGCTCTTTTTGGTAAAAGAACAAAACTGTATTTAGATGTGCAGGTTTTAGACATGCAAATTTAGGATACTCTCAAGGCAAGCGCTGCAGCTAGCAAGTGTTGATAATCTGGTTAATTTAAAACAGTGTAATGTATTTACCTTGAGCAAAAAGAAATCAGATGCAAAAGGCTCAATCTGGCCTGGGTGAAGGGTCCTTGTAAGTGGAAAACTGCAGCAGAAGTTAGTCTGACAATGATCTGCCCCGTTGCCCGTGAAATAGTTACTTTAAAAACCAAATTACCTCCAAATCGGGTATAACAGCTCTTTATTTCAGTGTCTACAACACAAAGAGAGGGCTTGCATTTTGACACCAGAACCATGCAAAGCACCTATAAAACGAGAACAAGGTATTGAACAAGCGTCTCTCCTGCTACATGTGGAAAATTCAGGCAGGAAGACTCGGTTTTCCTGTGCGTTCTGCTCTACCCTTCCACAAATCAACCAGCTGTGAGGGGTGATAATGAACCTTCATTCCAAACCAAGTAACTTGCCACTGAACAGTATTTCGTGCTGCCCTAAACTGCTCAAAAAAATATGCTTCTGTAAACTTCATCAAGAACCCAGTTCTGCTCTCGGTTTACAAGGACAAAGTCCCAAACATCTCCAGCTACAGAAAAAGACTTTAATCCGAGGTACTGGATTAACGGAGAGCAGAATTTGGCTCAAAGGGTGAACGTCTCCTCCATACAAAGGCTCAAAAAATGCCCTTATTAATGTCCCAGAGAGAGGGATGTAGAGACCACCCTAGGCTCAGAGAATTGTCATGTGCACAGAGGACAACTAGACATCCTGAACTATTAAAAAACAGTGGTATAGAAAAATAAAAAGGCATAAAATTCCGAACCGAAAAGGTTCCAAATAAGGCATCAGCAGGTCCCGACTGGATGTGCTCCCGTTGACGTACATCACCCTCTCAGCCAGGGTGGTTAGGAACGATGCATTAGGATTGTATTTCTGACCTCAATGATGAAGCTCTATGAGCAACCAGAAGGGTTCAAGTTGTGTTCAAAAAAAGAAAAAAAAAAACAACCCAAAACACAAAACGAAGAGTATTCTTTTTGGTAAGTATTTCTTAAAAAATAAAATAAAAACATTAAAGCAATTTATTTAACTGATTCTTTAAAAAAAGACAACATTCCTGTAAAGTAAAAATATATATATATAGAAATAGAATATAATTTTTTTGTTTGTTTTTTAAAAAAGACATTCAGTATCACGTCAGCGGATTCTGATCAACTTCCCATCCGTCTTCTCCAATAACCGCTGCTCGTTAAGGCAAAACGTCAGGTTGGCACCGTTACAACAGCTGAATCAAACTGGCCGAAGGCGAAGCAGAGCAGGCAGCACACCGGCATCAGCGAGGCTGCTTCTCCCGCACGCTGACCGAGCCGTCCTCCATGCCGAAGTACACCACCTCTGCCATGTTGATGAAGAGCCCCGTCTCCACCACACCTGCGGAACAAGAGTTCACGGGCTGGTTAATGCCAGAGCCACCCCATTGCTTGAACCCTCCGCTCTGACCCTGGTGTTGTTCATTAAAAGGCGCTGATGCCGCCACCGCAGGTTTGGAGGGAGGCATCCAACCTGGGAGCCTCCGGGAAGCCACCCCCAGAGGAAACTCTCTCCAGAGAGTGAGAAACAACTCCCAAATCATAGAATCACGGAATGGTTTGGGTTGGAAGGGAACTTAGCGCTCACCCAGTTCCAACCCCCCTGCCATGGGCAGGGACACCTCCCACTAGCCCAGGTTGCTCAAAGCCTCATCCAGCCTGGCCTTGAACCCCTCCAGGGATGGGGCATCCACAGCTTCTCTGGGCAACCTGGGCCACTGCCTCACCCCCCGCACAGGAAAAATCTCCCCCAGATGTTCACACCACCCCAGCCACCACCGTTACACCAACACAATCATGAGCGTGGCATTTACACCCATCTGAAGACCCAGGGGAGCAAGAGGAAGCTACACACAGCCACAGGCTTGCTCCCTTTGCCTTTAAACGCATCTGGAAACTGATCCTGTTAGAGAACACCTGGATAACACTCGTTCAAGTGTTAAGACTCAGCAGATCCGATGCTACCTCTGCAATTTGTAGCCTGGGTGCAAATGTACTTTCGGTTGCATTTAAGTACAGGGTGCTCCCAGCTTCACAGTGATCACTGAGCCACAGCCAAAGGCCAAAAAGGTGAAAGAAATGAAGAACGAGGGCTACCACAAGCACAAGGTGGCCAGAGCCCTGCTCTCACCACTTATTTAGGCTTTAACAGCTCAGTTCGTCCACTTCTGGGTAGGGAAGATGCTCTTCTCCCCTTAGCAAGCCCATTTCTGAGCAGCAAATGGTGCTGAGACCATCTCCACACCAACACAATGGAACTGGTCCTATCATTTAGTGCTCATCTCTCAACCAAAAGAGATGTAGGGAGGAAAAAGTCCTTGCAGAGAGGCTGTTTTGCTGCAAACGGTATGACTGGCCACTGTTTTCTGTCTTGCACAGAAACAGTGCTAATGATACAGATATTTGTACAGCCATGGGCAGCAACCACATGAAGATACGGAGCAGCCCAGACCAGCAGTGGTCACTGGTTCATTCAGATTGGTCACTGGTTCATTTAGATCTGTTCCTGCCAAAGATCCAAACCTGCCATCTACTGCTGGCTGCAAGCAAATGCCAGGTAATTGTTCAGACAGCAAAGACACTGGGACAAGCCAAGGCAGAGGCAGCATCCTAGCAGTTAGCTCCTAGAGCAGGACAAAAGAAAATGGGTGTATTTTCAGTAAATCAGCCTTATAAGCAGCATGGAGGAAAGCAAAGCCACCAAACAGAAGCAAGTAGAAGTTACTGGTGACTCTTCACCCAGCCTACACCCATGGCCTCTGCCTGCTCTGGTGTTTTAATCATGGTGCAAGGACAATATATTGCTGCTTTGTGCAAACATCAAGGTTTGTGCAACAGGACCCCAACCTGTTCCTATTCACTTTGACAACGCACAAACAGGAAAGGCAGTTCTGTGATGGATTTCAGGGGCAGGCAGTTATCCGGGATAAACTCAAAAGATACAACAATATGTATTCAAAGCTGACCAGATTCAAGAGCAGACTTTGCCAAGATAACCAGACACAATATGCAGAAGTGGCGAGTCAGGGTCATCTCGCATGGACCAAGCCTTAGCTAGCTTTTGCTTTTTTTAAAAAAAAATCACAGACATTACCTGGTATCATTTTTATAGCAGTGTTCACTTCACTCCATTCATGAACCCTGTCAAACTTCCAGTCCAGGATGAAGTTCCCGTTGTCTGTCACCACAGGGCCCTGGGAATCAAACCCATTCGTCACCACCACGAGCTCCTCATCTACCAAGCCCACCCAGGGACTGTCACAGCCCTCACTGGACCAGCTATCCCCGCTAAACCAGTTTACAGTCATCATTCAAGTAAATCAAGACAGTCCTGTAAGTAAAACCATCACCCAAGGCAACTGCTTGTTCCTCATTCTCCTGTGTACAGATTATCATGCCGAAGCTGGAAACAACAACACAATTTCATGACTGCAACAGGGAATCCTCTTCACAAGAGTAAAGCTAGCTCCATGTCCCAAAAGGGCCATCACAGGCAACTGGAGCCAAAGCAAGACCCCTCTGCCCAGCAACAAGAGCGCGCTGCCGGATGCCATGGGCAGGTTTTGGAGTTGAAGAACTGCTGGACCTCAGCACAGATGTGCCCAGCATTCTCTCAAGCCCAACAGAAGGAGCAATCGAGTCCTTTCAGCAGAGCAGAGACAGCTGGAGCTGCGAACACGGTGTTTCAGCAGCGCTGAGCGGGGTGTGCGACCACCCGTGCCAGGAGCGACCAGCATCCTCCAGGGACACAGCTCGTGCTGGAGCAGCACCAATGGGCATTCCCTGAGCGAGGCTGGGCTCAAGTTCACAGAGAATGACTAGTTTGCTCTTCTCAGGAACCCAGATGCAATCCCTACAGCCTCTTGGGATCAGAGGCATTAAAACCAAGTATTCAGCCCTTGGGCATTAACTGCAGCCGTTACTCCAGGTCAGACCTGGCTGGCAAACCCTGCTCTCCCTGCTCAGGGATGCTTGTTTTAGGAGATATAAGCCAGAGAGGCTTTCCACAAGCATCCTGAACACCTCAACACACAGTTCTGTAACCAAAGTATAATTGGGAGGAATTACACAAGATGCCACTCATGGGAATGAAAGCCTGGATTTAATCAGATGAATGGCCAGACCTCTGGTCTGTCCTTTGCCTGTGTTCACGTTGCTCCTCTGGGGAAGCGAGGCTGTCAGGGATACGTACCGCTTTGCTAACAGCCATCCGCAGCTCTGCAACACCTCCAAAGTTTTTGGTCAGGGCTCTGGTGACGGGGACATAAGCCATGGGGATGACTTCGACAGGAATTCCCTTCTTCCACTGCTCCCCAAGGCGCTCTGATTTTTTCCTGAAGACAGGGTTTGAGGTGGGATCAGATATTGCATCGCTAACACCATTAACACAACACACTTATCACATCACCTCTTGCAATCCCCGGCATCAGACCCCGGAGGGGAGAGCGGTCAGCTCATGTGTGCACATGTGTAGGAAGAACCCGCAGACCCCGGAGGGGAGAGCGGTCAGCTCACGCGTGCACACGTGTAGGAAGAACCCATTTAATGCACGATGCTCTATTCACTCCTAAGCCCTGTTTTGACATGTTTGGGACAAGCAGCACATGAGATTTTTTTTTTTTCTACAGTCCTGCGGCTGTATGTACAGAAGGGGAAATTTATTTTGTGCTGAGAATCGCTGAGCTCAAAGAGCAGAGCAGCCGCTTCCCTTTTTTTGCCCTGCTGAGTTGAAAATTAAGAAAAAAAGCTAAATTGAATTGCTGAAGCACTGGGCGTCAGGCTCATTTCCACCTGTTCCTGCTCCCTTGACCTGCTGGAAGGACAATAATGGCCTCATACAAGACCATCCAAATCTTCCCATGAGCCAGAGAGGCATAATAAATAGTAATATTTTTACCTATAATCGGCAATAACGATGAAGCATTTTGCATAGCCTGCAACTATCTTCTCCTGCGTCAAGCAACCACTGCAAGGGGAAAAAAAAAAATAAAAAAATCAGAAAACAGACTGCTCCCCAGTGTGCCTGATGGTCCTAAAGCCCAGTCCCCTCCATCGTGTTCTCGCCGATTCTGGTGCTGCCGTTGTCCCAGATCAGGGCTCTTTCTCCTGCCCCATCACTTTATCCCCCTTGTCCCTTGCACTTGCTCTCGGTCAGCAGCCATCTCCCACTGCAGCTGCCCCTCAGCCTCTCCATGCCACCCCAGAGACATCTGCAGCCAGAAAAGGATGCTCAGAGGCCACCCGCCACCAGCACCGTGCCCAAACGGACAGACAGCAAGGCTCACCCGCCACCTTTGATAAGGTTGAGGTCAGAGTCCACTTCATCTGCCCCATCGATGGCAACGTCGAGCTGTGGGAAGAGGAGAAATTTGTTGTGGAAACCTCTCCTGTGCAGCTGCTCCTGATGCAGCTCGGGAGGGTGTCAGGTCCCAAGGAGCAGCCAGAAATGTCCCTAGAGCTGGGACCACCTTGATGCCAGCCTGACCAGAGATGAGCATCTGAGCAGCCACCCAGGGATACCAGCCCAAACCACAGGCATGGGGAGCAGGAGACAGAAAAACCACAACCAAGGCACATCACTTCAGCCTCTAGTGTTGTCACTGAAGGACCAGCACACAAGCAGGGGGTTCCCAGGGAAAATCAGTTCAGCAACACAACCTCCCTGTCTTGGGCCAGCAAGCCTCAGCCTGAAGAGATGACAAACATCTGGAGGAAACACAACTCGGCAGCTTACTCACCATCTAAAGGGATAGGTGCTAAGCCAGGACTAAGCCTTGGGGAAAAGAAATAAACCAAGCTAGTTCTCGCTCATGTTCTGCAGCGTGGCTGCCTAAACTCTCATCCTCAGGGGAGGACAAAGGAGCCTGACGCTTTCTGAAGGACCAGGTGAGAGGAAGGTCGGGTGAGGTCTCACCTCCGCGGTCCCACTTACCTCTGGATGTCGGTCCAAGTCACTTAGTGTTAAGCCGTTTTGCAGGATCAGCTGACGGGCCTGTGCACCAAGAAGACAGCAAACACCATTTACTGGCGGCAGGAAGAGAAAACAGACTCATCACGTCATTCTCCCAGCTGCAGCAAGGATGGAGCTCCACCGCTTCCCCCCAGGCTGGTGGATTATTTTAATCAAAAGAAAACCCTGCTGCTGATATGAACTAAAATGCTCAGACAGTGCAATAGGACTCCTGGATTCAGGTGTCTCTGTATAAAAAACAAGAGGTCCCACCAGCTTGGCGGGAATCTAAGCATTAGATTCCTAGGCATTAGAGGAGATATGGGATTTTTGAGTCCTGTGTTGATTCAGCTTAGACATCATTCCTCCTCGCACCCCTCCAGCCCCTCTGATTTCCTTCATGTGAAAAACGGGAGCAAGAAAATAAAATGTTTACACCACAGCAATGCAGGAGTAACAATGAAAATATTTTTCATATTGGAAAGAAACAACAAAAATAAAAGGCAAAAAAGCACAACTCATGGAAAAAGTGTGGGAAACCTCCTGATACACCTGTTTGGTGGCTCCGATCTGGCCGTGTATTTCCCTCTAGTGGCAATACAACACAGAGCACCCAGAGTTACCCTCCACTTGGTCCATCAGTTTAAACAGGAGGTCAGGCTTACAGAACCTTGAATTGTTGGATTTTTCTGTGTTACAAATCATCACCTGAGTGAGACTCCCTCCTCGCTTGGACTCTGCTTGAGTCCGAACTTCCTACCATGCTGTGGCTAGTCCAAGAAAACCCAGTGCGACAGCCTGGATCAACAGATTGCCCTGGATTGGACCCACTGACACTAACAAAGTGCATCAGTCGCATGAATTGGCATCCCAGAAACATTAAGAGGAGTTAGCAGGTGGCACTCCTGGCAATGAGCTATGATCTGAATCGTTTATCGTGGCATTTCAGAGCATGCAGTTTTCACACCCATGGGCTGTGGGCTCTTGATCTGTGCTCTAGGACCCACAAAATCCCAAGAATAAAAATCAGTGGGTTTATATTCATTACATGGTGTCCACATAAAGTGATTTCAGGGATCTGGGAATTGAAAGCGTTCAAAACCACTGTGCTGCACATGCGGGCCAGATCCTGAACAGGCTTAGAGTCAGCAGTGTGGAAACGACGTGGCTCTCTTCAGGCTCTCTGCTTGCAAGGCGATGGGAGCAGACCAAAAAAAGCAGAGCTCCCACAACTGGGGGAAAAGCGTTGGTAACTGTGCAGCACTTGCCAAGAACGGTCTCGCTGCTGCTCTCAGCACACATCCGGGTGAAAAGAAAGAACAACACAAAAGCCAAGGGACAGATACTTACCCCAGCACTAGCTTTACTGGTGGTGATGGAATAACCCAACCTGACAACAAGGAAGGGAGGAGAATAAAAGCCCACTGAAACCAGATCTTCCTTGCCAGTGACCTCAAGCAGCCATTTGCACCTGTACGTAGCAAAAATAAGACGCTGTTTCCCTAACCTGGGCTCAAGCAGCCATTTGCACCTGTACGTAGCGAAAATAAGACGCTGTTTCCCTAACCTGGAAATCCTTCGCTCGGAATTGGTTGAGGTCTGAGACTGCAAAAGATACGAGGCAGCCCCGTGTCTGGGGGATTTTGGCTCTTGGAGGTGTTTGATCAGTCTCTTCCCTTTAACAGCAACCTTTTGTTTTATGGGTAAGAAACTCTGTAGCTAAAAAAAAATAAATCTAGTTTTTACTCTTTGCAGCAATTTATATTATATCCCAGTTGGCCACTGGTTGTTTGCAACAGCTGGGAAAAGAGAAAGCCCCATGGCTCCACACTCACACTTAAAGAACATCTGCAGGGTCAGAGGATGTTGAGTTTCCAGAAGATTTTAGGACAATTCAGGTTGGTCTCTATCCAAGCTCCAGCTCCAAGCAGCGTCAGCCACCAGGCTGCTCAGGGCTTTACCTACTCGGGTCTTGAAAACCTCGAAGGATGGACTCTGCACAGCCCCTCTGGGTAGCCTGCCTCACTGCTTTATTGTCCTCACAGTGACAAAAGTACAATACAGAGGTCCACACTCGGAAAGGACACATGCGCGATTCCCAGACTGGGGCATTGCCACCCAGCCTCAAAAACCCCATGGGTGGTCCCTGTCACCACAGACTGGCCATGTCACCTCTCCATGGGGACAAGGTGACAGCTGCTCCCCCACAGCACATTCCCACCTCATGGAATAGAGGCAGAGAGACCAAAGCCAGTTGCAAGAAGGCACAGAAGCAGCTCAGAAACTTCCCCAGTGTTTTACCACCAAGCCATGCTCTCCCTCTCCCTGCAAACCTCTCAACAGCTGGCTTGGTATGAACTGATCCCTGGAAAAGCTGCACAGCAAAGGAAAGATTAAGCTGAATTCTCTTCTGCAATTTCTTATAAAAGCCAGTTGATGCATTTCAAGTTCCTCATAAAGACATGAGCTTGCTATTATTGCTTGCAGCATGATTTTTTACAGCTTTCACGGCTTGATACAGAAAATAAAGGAGGCTAAGCGTCTCCAATGAGTTTTGCGTGATGAGTCTGGTTCACTACTAATCGGCATTTTTCCGCAAGCAGGATCCAGAGCAAGGTGTGGACCAACACTGACATAACCAGCATCACCACGCTGGTTCAAAACACACCTTCGAGCACTACGGCATCCCTGCAGCTCAGGTCAGGGTAACACAGCATCATCACCACCGGCTTCATGAGGTCCATCTGCAGGCTGCAGCACCACTGCCTTCACCGGTGCTTTTGGTTAACTCACACAGCAGTGAGTGGAAAGCGGCGTGGGTGCCTCCCACAGCCAAAGGGAAGATGCCCTGCGAGTGTTGGGATGAGCAGAAAGCAAAGGAGGAAAGCGCTTACCTGAAATGATGTAGGGATGCAGACAATCGTCAGGTCCTCCTGTTTAACCCGCTCAGCTGTAGGAAAAAAAGCAGAAGCCTTGGTTTGTTCATTGCAGAAGGAAAAAAAAAAACACCAACTTTCACTTTAAGAAATCTCAGCTCAGAGCAGCCCCTTTGAATCACTGCAATTACTTGCTTGGCTTGCAAATAACTCAGTCGGGCTCAAAAGCAAACAGGTGCCACCCTGCATAGGCTGAGGCTCAGTTTCTACAGCCAGAAATGTTTAAACACCCACCCTGGCTCAGCCCAAGACACCACCAGCCATTAACCTTTGTGTCCCCAGCAGCAGAGTCAGCAAATGGTCACCTGGGACATGAGCCCCACTCCCCTCTCTCCCTCCATTAGACAGGTTTTGCTGCGCTCCTTGTAAACAGAAAGCTCCAGCAGCTGTCTGAAAGGTTTTCTGGCTTGTTGCCTCGGGGACATCTCATTCATTCATTATAGAACATTTAAATATATGGCAGGGAAAGGACTAATAAAATACAGTATTCCATTAAATGGAAGGAAATATTTCCTCCCTCAGGTTAACCTCAAACGACTAAAATCTATTACTAAGATATCATTACGGACAAAATGTTATTTTAGTAATTACAATACTTAGGCGTAAGCCAACAGAGAGTCAGCAACAGCTCCCACACCAGAGCGAGCACGCGGGCTGCTCGCTTCAAGGTAATGCTGCCGCTGGAAGGACTGAGGATGCAATACACGGGGTGAGAGCTGTTACAACCCACATCCCAGTGCTAATGCATTCAGCAGACACAAAAAGTCAGCCTTGGCAGCCTGGAACAGGCGCTCCACTTTAAATACTATTTACCCATTTATTCAGAGACTGATTCAGTGGTAGATCAGGAGCGGCTGCAACACTGAGCCAAACCCAGAAAGCTTTTCTCCCGAACCAGCTCCCAGACAAATCAGCATATTTCAGACACAGCGTGGGGTGAACTGGGTGCCAAGGGGCTGCTCCCCTGCAAAGCAAAGCACTGCGCTGTGCTCAGACCTCAGCCTGCGGGGTACGGCTCTGCCCTGGGGAGCTGCGGGCAAAGGGGACTCCCCAGCCACCCGGGTGGGACACACTGAGCTCTGCGTCCAAACCAGAGTCCCCCTCAGCGTCCAAGCAAGCCCCCCATGAATGAGAGGGCTGATGCTGTACCCCAGACCCCTCACGCACGGCTGCTCTGTTTGGGACCCAAGGAAGCAGGATGAGGTACCGCACTGCCACAGGTCTGCTCCAGGGCTGAGCGCCCTGAGAAGGAAACCTGAGACCTCTGCGCCTTTTATAATAAGGTGTGAGGATAATTATCCTCACATTCACTTTGCCAAAATGCGTTTGCCTCACTTGAATATTTCCCTGAAATTTTCTGAACCGCACCTCATGCAAACTTGCACCTGGGGCGAGCAGATAAACCTAGCTGGGGGGTATTAAAAAAAAAAAAAGCAACAAGGTTTCAATCCCCATT
>NW_010127980.1:0-5323 GCF_000699245.1 Pterocles gutturalis | reverse complement strand
ACCCCAGACCCCTCACGCACGGCTGCTCTGTTTGGCACCCAAGGAAGCAGGATGAGGTACAGCACTGCCACAGGTCTGCTCCAGGGCTGAGCGCCCTGAGAAGGAAACCTGAGACCTCTGCGCCTTTTATAATAAGGTGTGAGGATAATTATCCTCACATTCACTTTGCCAAAATGCGTTTGCCTCACTTGAATATTTCCCTGAAATTTTCTGAACCGCACCTCATGCAAACTTGCACCTGGGGCGAGCAGATAAACCTAGCTGGGGGGTATTAAAAAAAAAAAAAAGCATCAGGATTGCATTCCTCATTTTCATTACACCTCAGCGGGACCCTCAATATGAATAACGTGGATGTGAGCAAGCATACAAATGGGTTAACGGAAGCAGAGCAGCTGCATGGCCCAAAGCCACAAAGCAAGTTAGGACAGAGCTGAGCTGGAACAAAACCAAAGCTGGAACAAAAGGGAGGAGTTCAGCTCCAGTTTGTGGTGGGTGCCAGTAAAGCGCTTTGCCTGGCTGTATGGGGAGAACAGGTGACAGGTCATTACCTCCTCAGGACTCTTTATGCAATAAATTCGGAGCACAAGACCCAGTTTTAGCGTTCAGCTTTAAGGAGGACGCAGCACGCGGTGAACAGACCCCGATACATCAGCTCCATGTCGGCATCCAGATGATTTAACACGTTTTTCAAGTAGTTGGGACAACTGGACAAGGGGACTTTCTGCGGTGGGAGGGACACGAAGGGGAGCATCCTACCTAATCGATGCACTGCGTGGACAATCGTAGAGCCGCTTCCGATCCCAAGAACTTGATTATTCTGCAAAGCAAAGAGAGACAGAGGAGAGCTGTTACTGGGGGCTCTGCTCTTCCACTGTTCCCAGTAGACTTGACATTATAAACACATGCAAGAGGAACCCTGCCCAGAGATGCACACTGACACACAACGTCTTAGCACGCTGCAGGCAAAGAAGAGAACACCCTACACCAGCGAGGGCACAACCGCTGTCTGCGGCTGAGGGATTTTAAGCAACTCGCCCTCTTCTCAAAGGACACGTGCTTGCGAAATACCCCCACGGTCTGACTCTCGGGGTGTTCGATGCACACTCACTGCTGGTTGCTGGCACTCCATGCACCCTCTCCTGCCGGAAAGCTGGGAGTTGCAGACAATACCACAGAGGAAGAAGCTGAAACAACCTCAAGATAACATCTCCCAAGGAAGCCGCACAGTAAAAGCATGGGGTTTGGTGCCAACGGTATTGTTTGTAAACAGTACGGATGCACCAGTGCCCAAAGCAAAGAACACAGCAGACGTTCTACAGAACAATAAAAACCACTCTCCAAAACAGAATATATAACTGCCTACATGAGAGTCCAGCAACACGCTTGAAAGATGGGTGAGCCTGGCAGCATCTGCTGAAGAGGATCAGATTTAACCACAGCTCTGCTCTGGCCTTTCTCTGCTTATGGTCTGGTTTAAGAAGGATCCTCAGGAATACAGACATGCTTCTAAAAGGTGCTGCAGGCTGAGGGTGGATGGGTGCAACTGTGTCACCTAGGCAGGAGGATGCCCTGCGATGGAAATCTCTGTTTATTATCAGCTCAACCTCCCACCCCTGAGAGCTACCTGCTGCCTCTTGCACACTTCCAATTTTCCATGTACTTCCCCTCCTTTGGATGGGATCCAAAGCTTAAATTGACTTAAGGAGACCTGTTATCACTACAGAGACTTCAGATGAGAAAGACTTCAAGCCAGGCAGAGATGCAGGCACCGAGCTGTTGTGCATTATCTCTTGGACATTAGACAGGTCTGGAGCTCCTTCTCCATGTGCAGCAAATCCAGAGTTCAGCAGCTGTGGAAAAAGCCACACCTGCAGCATGTCAACCAGCTAAAATCTTACTGGCATGCAAGCTTGCCTGGAAAGGTGGAGCTCAAGGCAGGTCACATTCCTACAGGGATTAATAATTTTCCTTACTTCTGCAGGTTAAAAACTTAAAAAAACAAAAGTTCTCCAAAACCCAGCACACAACCAGAGACTCGGCTTATACCCCAGCCCTCACTGATCACTGTGACTCTGCAGAAGATGGGGAAAGCAACAGACCACAGCTGCACGCCTGCAACGTTGCCAGCAGAAACCCAATCGCTCCCAAAGTTTCTCAGTTTCACCTGCCCAGCAGGCAGAGCCAAGCACGGCCAGCCAAGGAAGGGGCCAGCAAAGCTGAGCAGAGGCTGGCAGGACACGGGCAGTACTGGTGTTCCCAAGAGACTTGTTTCGACCTGGGAAGAGGCTGTTTCTTCTCTTTGCCCTCATTTCTACAGGGTGGGAGAGCTTCTTGGAGCAGCTGGATGCCCTAAAGGGATGGGGAAAGCCTCAGCATCAGCTACTCCACTGTAATGAAGTAGGAAGAGCTCACAAGGGTCCCAGCCCAACACTTGAAGGCATTTATCAGTGATGAGGGGTGAAGCACCCTTCCTTAAGCAGTGGCAAGACCTTGGGCTCAGTGGGTTTCCCAAAAAAACAGTTTAAATCAGTCTAAACCGGTGCTGTCACAACCCCTGCCTTACCGTGGCTCCCACCTCTCCCTCCTCAGCTCCAACCCCAGCCAGACCAGCGGCAAAACCAGCCAAAAAACATCCACTTTTAAAAACAGGGGCAGGGCGAACGCTGGCGAGAAGCAGAGTCCAAGGTCAGCATGCAAAGGGCAGGTCCAGCTCGCAGAACCAAGGAGCAGCACCCCATGCAAAAAGAAAAATGACATTTCAGGTTGTTTGCTAAAACCACAGCAAATAAAACCAAGGCACTGAGCCGCAGCACAGTGGAGGACCCCTGTATGGACTCCACGAGCAGCGTCAGCAGCAACCTGGGCATTGTCCCTGCTAACCCAGGGGCCAAGGGACACTGCCAAAGCAATACACATCAAGCGGCTGTCAGCAGCACCACATGGGTTGGCCAGTCCAACTGATAAGTTCCCATAAGGATTTATCCTTGGGCAAAGAGCAGGAGATAAACCCAATGCAAAGCCCAAAGTTTCCTCTTACTAATCCTCAGCCCGCTGGGGCAGCAGGACCTACGGCTCTCACCCATCTTTTCATTTCCAACAGAGACACTAACAGGACCTGCCTTTGGAGGTGTTGTATAAACACAAAGCCAGCTCTCCCCAAGCAGCTTATGGCTCTAAAGCCCCAAGCCCTGTGCCAGCCCCACTCCTCCGAGCCGCCCCGGCAGCACAGCCCCGCTGCTTCCGAGGCTGGTCATCTCGGTGTCTGCTGCAGTACCAGGGTTCTGCTCCTACAGCTGCCTGGGGACAAGTGCTGTGGGTAAACACACCAATCTGGCTTTAATTAATAAAAAAGTAAATAAAGATTAAAAAGTCTCCTCTCCTAATCTCCCCACCCACTCCCAGGTTTTAGATCTGCTGCAGGCAGCACAAGGAGCTGCTGTGCTGGGGATGGGTGTGAAGGAGGATGCCAAGTGAGGGGCTTGATCTACTGCTGGTACCCAGCCCCCAGTGCCACGGATTTACAGCCCAGTTAAGCAGGAGGGATTTGTCCAGCATAACTGAACATCGAAGTCAGTGGCATCTCCCACACATCCCTGCCATGCAAGGAAGGGAGTCTCCAGTTTGCTCTCGGTGATTACGTTCCTCCCTCCATTCACAGTGATAGCTCTAACGGCCAAACACTAAATATCCATTGCAAACAGCACCTGCGCCCTCCCAGTGCAAACTGAAGGGGAGACAGGTCTTCTCTGACAGCTGAGACCATCCAACTCCTTGACAGCAACCTGTTTCTCCACCATCGCTTCAAACCAGCGTGCACAGCAAATGTTGCAGTATTACCTCTGCTGCTGAATATTTTACTTAATCAGCCTCATTAGCCAGACCCTGAACTTTGACCAGGCAGGACGCAGACAGACACATCATCCTAAGTTTGCTTGACCAGAGAGCAGCACAATGTCCAGCTATTTCACTAGGAAAATTCCAAAATTGTAATGTTTCAGCCCAAATCGAAGGCGCACCCAGCTCGTGACAGCCTGTAGCAGCGGTCATGCATTGCTCCACACCTTGAGACACAAAGTCCTTCCCCCTGCAACCCCTCAACGTGCAACTTTGGGGCTTGCTTTGGGTAAGAAAGGGGGGTTTTATGTGACTGTTGATCCTTCCCCCAGGCTCCTCCACCCTACAGACAGCTTTTGAGCTGGCCAGGCAGGGGTAGGTCTCAGATAGGACGTGGCTGTGCTCTCTAGGCAGGCACAGACTGCTCAGAGGAAGGAGAGGCTGCAAAACAAGTGACACATTTATGGGACACACCAGGGAAGCCACCAGCAATTGAACCTCAAAACACCAACCCAGCAGTGGGGAGCAGGAAGGAAAACACAACTCTTTTCTCCCCTGGCTGCTAACATCTACCTCCTTGGCAGGGACTCTACCCCCATTTCATCACTGCTGTTGCAAGAGGGCTTGCACAGCGAACATTGCGATAAACCGCTGCGTGACTTTAACCGTTGATCTGCCAAGCATTCACAATCAGCCTGTGCCAAACCTCCAGCAGCTCCAGCCCTATGTGACCGTCAAGGGGTTGATTAAAGCCCCTCGCTGCACCTCCCTCCCTGCAGAGGACAGGACACAACCCAACCCCTAGTCAGGGGTTGCTGATCCTTGCTTGGGTCCTCGGCCACAGGGTGCAGCAGCGGAGCACCTGGACTTTGAGAAAGGAGCAGGACATGCCGGAGAGTGCACAATGAAAGTTTAGAGGTGCGAGACATTACCCCAAACTCGGGTTGCATTGCACTGAGCCGGGCAAGGCACCGAGGTGTGTGCTAAGCGAGCGCAGAGACCAAAGTGGTTCTCCCTTCTCCCCAAGCTAAAGGAGCACAGTCCAAAGCAAAGGAGGAAGAGGCTCTGCAGGACATGTCCATGCACCCCAAGGTCCTTTCCTGCACTCCGGGACCATCTGTGCTTTGGGGGAGCGAGTGGTCTGTGCACCCCAGGGCTGCTCCGTGCACCGGAGGGGTCCGTGCAGCCCAGAGCCTGCACAGGGGACACTCTCTGCACCCCACGGCCACTCCATGTATTTGGGGTGGCCCTGCACCCCGGAGCCACCCCATACATTGGAGGGTCCCAGCACCCCAGGGTCCGTCCCTGCACCCCACGGCCACCCCGTGCACTGGGGGCTTCCTGCACCCCACGACAACTCCCTGCACTGGGGGGTCCCTGCACCCCACACCCTCCGTGCACCCCATGGCCACTCCGTGCATTCGGGGTCTCCTGCACGCCGTGGCCGCTCTGGGCTTTGAGGGGCTCCGTTTCTTCCCGGGGCCACTCC
>NW_010127979.1:0-6997 GCF_000699245.1 Pterocles gutturalis | reverse complement strand
AAGTCCTTCACTTCAGGGCTTCTCTTTTTTGTATAGGTTACTCCATTATCTGTCAAAATTAGGTTATGTCAAAGAAAAAACTATTTTTTTTCAGCGTGCAGCACACAATACCATGCCTCAATGCCACTTAATTTCTAGAAATGAGTGAACAAGTGTTGCTGAAACTACCCATTCTCTCCCATCACTCCCGGGGGAGGGGGGAAGTTTCATTACACACTCATTACAGAACATTTAAATCTGAATAGTTTTAAAACACTGCACAGCTATAATCAATCAATATGAAATATATAATAAATACCAGAGCGGTCATACCACATCAAATGAAAAGTCTGTCTACCCAGAGATACTGTTCCCAGCAAATGTCAAAAGTGGAGGTACAGAGAAGTGTTTAAATACAGCATTAAATCTTTGCTTCCCCTGAGTAATCTAGTGTCAACGAATTGCTGCTCCAAGACTTCTAAAGCCAGATGTAGTTCCTATGCTCCTCTAACAGATTTCCTTGTCAGTGTTGCACAGTTTCCCCCTGAATCCATGCAACATTTTAGAATCCACCATAGATGGTGAGCAGTTTATACTGTGAAAGGAACAATCTCCTTTTGTTTGTTTTGAACCTGTTAAGATTCTATTCAGAGTCTCTAGCTGTACTGGAAGACCCAGTGAACAATCACTCTTTAGTTACCTTTTCCACACCAGTCATCACAGGTCTTTATCATGCCCCCTTCCCTTTATTTGACACACTCAGACAGAAAAGGTAGAGCTTACTTACAATTATCAAAACAAAAAGACAAATTTTTCACCAGTCTTAGTGTCCCTCTCTAAACCGTTTGTGACTCTCTATTCTTTTTACTCCTTGCCTATTTCCTGTAAATCTTAAAAATAATTATGGAATGATCCAATCATAAGACAGTGTCATTTGTCCCTCTCTAAACCGTTTGTGACTCTCTATTCTTTTTACTCCTTGCCTATTTCCTGTAAATCTTAATTATGGAATGATCCAATCATAAGATAGTGTCATTTGCCTAGTCTACAACATGTATCAATTTGTTTACCAGTGAAAAACAAAAACCTCAAGGTATCCATACGAAGAGTTCTATACTTCGGAAGTTATAAAAATAATCTGGAAAGCAAAAAAACTAGTGAAACTTTCTCAACTGAAATTATGGGAAAATTTAGGAATAGTAAACATAATTATCCAGGTTGAAATCTGTCTTTCTCAGGTGCCTTTTTAAGACTGCAAGTTCATGTCTTTACTTTCACATCTCAGTGATACCTGTCACCCTACTGTTCTCAACAATAGTTTAAAAATAGCCCAGAAAAATAGTCATGCATCTATATGCACATAGAATGGACATGAAAACTTCAAAATCTGGTCCTGATACATGACATCTAATTATCAACTTTCAGTAGCATTCCTCATATAATATAGTTAATAGCAGGCTATAAAACATGGGCTGCCAGGCCAAGAATATGCCTAATAATTCCCATGTTCAAAAACTGCACTCTAGAAACAAACAGAGAGGGGTAGTGTTATTGAAAATAAAACAAATTACTGTGTGAGAAAAATTTTCCTATAGACTAGTGAATTTTACCCCTTAGATCTCAACCTTACAACAATATCCTCTGCTCCTTCTCAACAGACGTTTCTCATCACACCTCTGGGGGGCAGAAGTCAGTACATGCTTTGGCTAAAGTGGACTCATATGCCTGCTCACTGTCCAGCAGGCTGCTACCAAATAAGATTTAGTGTTGGTACATTTTGTCTGCTTGCCCCTTCCCAGAGGTACTAATCAGGTTTCCATCCTCTACCCAGCTATTAACTTTCATGAAACTTCTGGAGACTTGGCTGCCATCAATATTTCTATATTTGTATCAAATTTGGCTAAGAAGTTAAGATTCAAAAGTTACTGATGAAAAGAAGCTATGACAAGAGAAAGCAAGGACACAGACAAGACAAAGATACTAGCAATGAAAATCCAATGAACAACAAAATAGTAAGCCTCACTCTCATAAGTTTCACCAAGCTAAAAATGCCAGTACAAAGTAAAGTTTAAAAAGAAAAAAAAAAAATTATCTTGTTTCTTAAGAAACCCTCAAAGTACTAGAAAGAGTTCCTTGTTTGCAACCATACCGTAGACAGATAAAAGTCACACAACATTAGATGAGTACAGCAGATGAGTCAAGGACAATGTTTTTCACTTTGCTGGAGGTTTGTCCTTCAAACATCTTACATATGGAAATACTGAAAATATTACCTTGAGCGAGTCTTTCAAGCCGTTTCCCATGCTCTGGAGGAATAGCATACCTAAAATTCACATAAAGAAAATGATGAAATGCTTGAAGACATAATTACTACACAAGCCATGATTCATGTATGATAAATATCTGAAAATACAGAAGCCAAAAAGATTAAAGACTAAAACTCATACACAAAAAATATACTAATTTCTGAGGAAAAAATAGAGGGGATTTTTGGGAAAACATTTTAGCTTATTTCTAGTTTAAATACTACAATATGTAGTTCAATAAGATATTCATTATTTAAAATCATGCATACTGACAACATTGGATACGATTACTCCACTCCAGTTAAAAAAGACACATATACTTTCATTTTCCAAATGAAACAAAACCAAATAAGTCTAATTTATAGAGGTTTAACTTCTTTGAATTTTGTATCTTGTAAAGCACAGTAACACAGTAAGAGTTCAACAGAAAAATATGAGCATTAAGCATCTCTATTTTTTATAGCCAATGCTGTGGAATAAAAGGGTTACTTGTCCTTGTAAAATCATTACAATTAGTTAAAAATAATTTAAGAAATAAAATTTCTTTAAAGAATAGTACATATTTTGGAATCACTCTGTTCTTAAAATAAATTATTTTTTAAAGATTCCATATGCTATCTGCAACAAGTCAGTAATAATATAAAAGGACTGGACTCGACCTCATATTATTTTTAATGCTTATTAAAGCTAAAAACCTCAAGCTGTAATTTCATTCTGCTTTTCTGAACACTGTTATTCACATACTTACTGCACTTCATATATACATTGTATGTGTTAATTAGGCTTTATTATTGACTTTAACTGCTTCGATATGTGACACAATAGGCCTTCATTTCAGTTTAGTGTTACAACAGCATTGGGCTGATCTTCCTCTATTAAAAAATATGGCTCAGAAAAGGATAAAATGAATATTCAGCTGTGCAACATAGTTTTAAAATGTGGATTTGGACTAAGTCAATTACAGCGATTTCTTTTACTACTCTGTGAACACAGATTTCATTCATCTCCCCTGACATCTCACTCAGAAAACCAAGTGAAGGACCCTAAGCTCCTAATTTTGCACAAGAAATAAACATCCCCCTTGCACACACACCAGTTTACTCTCTTACAACTGAAACTGCTGCAAGACTCTTCCACCACAGAAGCCAGTGCTCTAAGTTGAACTGCAGCAAAACCCATGTCTACTGACAACCCACTCCAAGGAGTACTAAAGAGAGACCTCCAGCTTGACTCTGCTCAATGTTTGCAGTTTTAATCAGAATTTTAGTCTTACAAAAACGAATTTTGTTTCTCTCCATTTGTACTTTCGAAGTGTCCGTGCCTGCAGCAGCTTATACATAGTAATCTACATATTTGCATCTTTCACACCACAGTGGAAATACTCTATATAGCATTATATACCATACCGTATATCATTAGACACACAACTCTCCCAAGTAACACATGAACAGACAGGGTTTATGTCTAACAAAATACTCAAACTAGAGACCTTTCTTTGCTTTACCTGCTTCTAATTGGACTGCTAGTCTTCCTAAAATGTTAATCTTCCAGAAGTACATGTTGCTACATTTTTCTGATAAATACATATCACTATTACAAAAATGCAAAAACTGGACAATGGAGCTCTCAATAAGTCTCTCAGAAAGATAAAACAGGACACAATTTAACTGGGCTATAGCTAGTTATGTAGGTAATCTAAAATTACCAAGCAATAACCAGTCAATGCCAGCTGGTGATTTTCATTATTGTCTTAATTTGGGATCTGTGGTACCATCTACTCCACAATCCTTGATTTCTTACCACTGTTGGCATTGCTCTTTTCTCACAGCTAATAAAAGGACCAAGGAAAGGAGACCATCTTTGTATTATCAGATATTAGGTGTGCCAAAGTCACTCTCCAGGTCCTTCAGGATTGGTTCCTAACACAACTTGCCAAAAAAACGACCTTTTCAAACACATATGCACCTGACTTAAGATATCAATTTACAGTGACATGAATCTTACCGGATCCTTGGTCTGCTGTACAGAGCACCAACCAAAAACTCCTAAACTAAAATCACTAAGCCAGAGAAAAAAGTACTCACTCTTAGTTAGTCTCAACAGTTAGCTCATATGAGAACTTCAGCAGTGTTAAAAGCTTTTAGAAAAATCTTTTGGGTCCAGTTTCCTTTTAGCTAGATTAGCAAACAGCCACTAACATTTGTTTGACTTCTCATATCTTAAGGCCAAGCCCAGCCCTCTTTAAATGTAATGGATATTAAATGCTAAATCACTAAGAGGCAATGAGAATGTTTGTTGGACAATAAGCAATGAAACAGATTAAAAGGGAAATGCTGATGCTAACTGCATTTCAATTTTACTAGCTTACAAAGACATACTTGTTAAAAAATTTGAAAGGAGATAAAAGTTGAAAAGTTACTGTTCATTACTAAAGTCATAATACAAAGACAGAAAAAAATATGGTACATACATTTATTGGGTATTATTTAAAAAGATCTTCTGAGATACATATTAATTTAGCAAATCAAGGGTACTGGCAACAAGATAACTACAAATAAGTAATAAATACTAAATGTAAGCCATTAACACTTCTGAAACATTAATATATAAGTTTTTAAGATTAATTCTTCTACATAATTCCTCAGTATACCTTAAATAAGCTAACAACTTCTCTGCCTTTTTTTTTCTGTAAATAAAATCTCAGTCTTACAAAATAACATCTATTGTTTATTCATGAACTAGTGGAAATGTAAGGTCCCCGTTCAAACCCCCAGCAGCGGCAACAACAGACAGTAGCAACAACAGACAGTAGTCTAGTAGTTGTGATCACTCCGTCCTGTCTTTAGCTCAGAAAACATGGTTGGTGGCAATTAGGATAGCTGACCTTATGAAATGAAAAAACAATGCTCTGTGAACTCGGCTGAAAACAGCAGTTCACAACCTGCTTAATCGTAGTAACTACTTTGGTTATTATTTTATTTTATTTTATACTCAGATGTAAAATCTAAATAACCTTTGAGTTACTGTTACTTTTACAGTTTCTGTTCTATGAGAGTGATTTTATTTTTTCAACAACTACTAGTCCATTACAGTAAAAGACAAATTTTACCTTGGATGGCAAAGAAAAAGAAACCAGTATAAAGAAAATAAAATACGGATTTCACTCAAGTTCAGTTTTATTAGTAACGTTCTGGTGATGCACACAGATACACCCATACGACAACATGCCTAAAAAAAATGCTTCTTCCCTTTTTCTTTTCCTGTAAGCCAAAAAAAGGAATCTTCATTACACCTCACTTGAAGATACCAACAAAAAGCATGTGGACTGCAGATTAAACTGCCTAATTCAAAAGAAAACATAGAATAAAATTACAGCCTTCAGAAAGAGAAATAACTGATATTTCAGAAGACACAAGGCAAAGTGTAAGAAACCAGGACATGATTCCTGTCAGCAAGTTGTTATACAAAAGAAGGCCTGTGGCAACAATTCATGATAAGACCAAGGACTGGCCCCTGATTTATTACTCAAGGGGGAACAGCTACAAGTTATATCACTGATAAGAAAGAGAAAGAGGGGCTTTAACTGATTAGGACCAGTGTTGCAGTCTGGAAGGGAGCCAAATACCTACAAAGCACGCGCAAGGAACTGAGGTAAAAAGTTCACCGCTGAGGAAGACGTCTTACTTCATCTTCATGACCCCTGACAACCACCACCAGAAGAGGGAAGGAAAAGTCATTTGCATGTGAAGTGGGGATTGACAATGCATATGTATAGGTGTACCGAGAAACATAATAAATAGCTCTATAATAAAGGCTGAACACAATGCCAGAGGGTGCGCACATTTGTGGTGGAGCGATCCCCCACGCTGCCCAGCACTGCTTGCTCTTGCCTTATAACACATTAGTCCAACAAGACTTACAGTGAGTCCCTAATTTTTCACACAAAGTAATATCGTATCTCCAGAGCAAGATCAACTTTTTCAAATTTCCATTTTAAAAATTAATTTTAACTTAATTTTAACACATGCATAGTAACATCATAACGACACATGGAAGGAAAACTGGTGGCACTTGTCAGGTGCTCAGTTAAGTGGTATATTTTACAAGTGGGGCAAGGTTTACAACAATATTATTCAAAGTATGAACATAAAAACACATCAAAAACAAAAGATCATTGCTTTACTGTGCAAAAAGTAGCCAACCAAAGAAGATGGTCATCACACAAGCAGCCTCTTGTATTCACTCACTTGTTCTCAATTACAAGAAACAGAATGTGAAACACTGAGTTCCATTCTTCCTAAAGCCAGGTACTTACACAGATAATGGATAACATCATCAGTTCCAAGCTAATTCAGTGTGATGCTAAGTACTTAACCAAACTACTTCTCTGAGGCCCATGTTATAGCTATATATTGAGAGGGGAACAACAACTGATGATTTTTTTCTTCTAATAGTATTTGAAAAATTCCAAAGCTGCAAAACTGTAAAATGTTGTTACAACTAAACTTACAATGGTAAATTTTTCACAATGAAGCTAATTCAGTGGTTTCGCAGTTAATAACAGGCAATGTGAAAACTTCACATTATATCAGAATAAAGCTATCTAATTCCAGACACAGGGCTCATAATTCCATGCCACTTTCTATAAGCAACACTAATTTGCTCTACTATCTATTTAGGTGGTTAATATTTATTATATATAAACATTATAA
>NW_010127978.1:40731-63949 GCF_000699245.1 Pterocles gutturalis | reverse complement strand
TTCTGTGATTCTGTGATTCTGTGACTCTTCATCAGGCAGTGTAGTGAAAGTACGAGGGGTAATGGTTTAAAGCTGAAAGAGGGGAGATTTAGATTAGATATTGTGAAGAATTGGTTTCCTGTGAGGGTGATGAGGTACCAGAACAGGTTGCCCAGAGAACCTGTGGATGTCCCATCTCTGGAGATATCCAAGGCCAGGTTGGATGAGGTTTTGATCAACCTGGTCTAGTGAAAGGTGTCCCTGCCCATGGCAGTGGGGTAGGATCCAGATGATCTTTAAGGTCCCTTCCAACCTAAACCATTCCATGATTTTATGATTCAATGATTCAATGAGTCTATGAGTTTATGATACTGGATTGATTTATATTATGGTGTAATGTCATTATTGGTTAATTTCCTTCAACAGCTTTCAAGACCATGGGAATCTAAAACAATAACAGAAAATCAAACCCATACATCCTAAAATCCAGTGCATTTCTCTACTCACAAATTTTTTTGTTCTTTAGTGCATTCTGTATGACAATTAACTTCTTGTTGCTTTGAAATGTATGTGCCATTTATGAAAATACCAGAATTTTATAGTAGCTTGTCAAGAGTAATTGCCCAAAATTAGGAGACAATACTTCTGTGCTTCCCATTCCTCTTTAGCACCAAAATAAACAAAAACAGCAAGACCAACAGAGTAGATGAAAAACTAGAAAATCTTCTGAAAGCAATGTGAGGCAGCAGGATTCCAGAACACAGTTGGTTTCAGCCAAGATATTGTTCCTCTTATTTGCAGAAAAGAATCTGGAAACAAATCAGTCTACAAGGAAAAAAAAAAAAAAAACAAACCAGAAAATGGTGTAACAGACCTCCCATGTGGATTACAATCCATGGCCTATATGGAAAATCACAACTGTGACCATATCCAGAACAACTAACATGACAAAGAAAGAGTTGTATCCACCAGGTGACATCCTCTCCATGATGAATTTGGCCACCTCTAAAATGAGCTGTCATCCTTGTTAATCAGAAAAATAGAGTAGGAATTTAAACATAGGAGCATTTAATTTGTAAAGTTTTTTTATGACCAGCAGTTTCTAGGTTTTTTCACTATGCATATTCAACAAGCTTTGATTGTATTCCTTGAATACACTTCCTGTAATAAAGCTCGAGGAGCAGCTCTGGCTTCTTGTTTAATAAAATTTTAATATGTACACCAACAACAGACTGTTATGGGCCACCACACACAAGAATGCTTGACTTTAGTTAAAAAAATATGTCCTACCACTGTACATGAGAAGGACAACCTGACACAGTGAATAAGATACTTTCAGTACTGAGATCAAGGTTCAAGGCTGTGGATGACCTTCATAAAATGGATTTAACTCAGCCTCTTCATCTGCCGTGAAGAGGAATATATCACCATGCAGAACCAACATGACAACTTAAATTGAAACAAGACATGAGCCCATGAAGAAATGAATAATGAACTAGTTCTCAACACCTTCAGAGGCTGTTGCTTTCAGGTAGAAGATGAGGTCAGTGTTAGGTCAGTGTTCTTCTCAACTTCATCTGTCACAGCTTTGGAGGTATTTAAGTCATATCAATTTAGCAATCTTTCAAAGTACAAATATTCACAATACACAATTAAAAATAATGAGATCAACCTGAACTCATGTTTACAGTGTGCAAAAGACCAGAACAGCTCTGACAAGGCATTTATCAGGTAAATAATGCATGTTTTATTTATAAACACTATTACACCAGAAGACTTACTAATAGCTTTTCCAGTCCCCTGTGCATGGTATGCTTTTAAAATAGGAGGTGATAATACATTTACCTGAGGGATCAGGTCATTTTATATCTTTTCACATCATTTTCTAACAGGAAAATAATTATTAAAATGATAAGTGAATATTATTATAACAGTGACGGAAACATAAAGGAGATAAAACAAGCCAAGCCTATACTACTATGCTAGATCTCACTCAATTTCTATCACACGCACCGAACAAGCTCCAATGGGACTCCAGAACACCACAGAGATTTCTATATGGTGCAGGATGGAAATGGTTTGGACACATTACCAAACTCACAAGTAGTAGCAGCTCTCTGTCAGGACCCTTTCAATACTCCCTTTGAACCATACGTATATACCATGTGGCGCTATCCCTCCAACCATTATTGAAATGTGCCTCATAAATGCATGAAAGTTTCCCTATCAGTTATGGGACAAGTTAAAGACACATTGGGTGATGAGTCAAATGTTAAATACTGAGTGACAGACTTCCTCAAACTGCTCCTACAGGTCTTAGAGGCCACGTGCGCAGAATATCATGCTGATGGGTTTGGATCACCTAAGAACTTTTTTTTTTTTTTTCTTTTTTGGGGAACTAGGGTACTCTGTGAGTTGCTAGAGGTTCTTTAGTTATCTGTCCTATTGTGCATTAAAGCATAAACACTTTTCCATGGAAGGACACTACAGATGTGTTTGGGAATCTAAGGCATGTGCAAGTACAAAGAGGTATGGCACAGCACAGCACAAGCTGGAAGATTCAAATCAGATCTGCTCAAGGGCAAGAGGCATGGGACATAAGGCCCTTTCCCATATCAGCGGGTCAAAGGACACAATACACTTCATTCACTTTATTCCTGTTGGCTTTGTGACAGTTTGCGACAGAACACTTTGTGGTCCTCTGCCCAACAGTCTTCAGACAAGTCCTCAAATAACAAGAATCCATATAGTTCAGTGCTCTGTTGTCAGACAGATATTACAAAAAGCTCCCCATGATATCTCTGAAACACAGGAGAATGTAGCCTAGCCTAGCTTTCCTGTGAAGGAAAAGCTCCACAAGAGGCAAGCCATGACAAGAGAAGTCATTTTCAGGAATTCAAGCATTTTGTGTAGGTGAAAAAGTATAGTCTATGTTACACAAAGCAACTCAAAATGCAAAACACAGACTTAAACACCCCTTAAGCTTGTGTTTGGCTTTCCGCAAAGTATTATACTCACAATCCTTGCATTAGAGATTTCCACGTATCTCGGGTGCTGACCTTTTCTGTACTTGGCTCTGGAGATGATGCAAGAAAGATTTTGTAGTATACGAGATACAAAAAAGTTTTCTTCTTCAGACCAATCGTCAACATGCCAATTTTGAAAAGGAACGACACTAAATGAGGCTGTGATTCTTCCCAGAGAAACATCTTTGTGCTGTTAGTTCATCCTCCGTAACAGCTTTGGCTTTAAAAATGCATATATATTTCCAAAGACAGACATTTGAGAGTTAAAATAACCCTGCAAAGAAGTGGGAGAGATATTTGCAGTAGTGGAATCTCTTAAATGGCAGGATGACTCTGCCTGGGGTTGTGTGTGCTATAGCTGACACAACCCCTGCCTTGTAATAATAATATTGGAGAGATACTGTCTCAGTGTGCAACCAGTAGCCTCAGCCAAGGTAGCAGAGGAAGGGACTGACAAGCACCTGCCTCAGAATAGTCCAATTTATGTGACAATGCCAATCTAGTTGCCTGTCCTTTCTAAAAAGCTTTTACCAAGATGCATCTTGAAATTAAGCTGGACTAAGGCAGGTCAGTCTGTGGTAGAGATCTCAGTCAGACTGAGCTTGATATTGGAAGAGAACAACTGGACAAGACATTAATAAAGATATTTTGGAAGAATTGTGTTATCCTAGGTCTGCTAAGACTGTTTCTTTTACCAGCACCTTGGGGCTGTGCTCCTTCTCGCCCTACACTGACACTTAGGGTTGAGTAAGAGCTGATCTCTGCACTGTACAAATAAAAGCCAATCTTGTTATGTTTTTCTCTATACCTGCAGAGGAAACCTGCCACCTGTTGAAAAATGATGTCATTTGCTGTTTGGGTGCTGACCTCTGTCGGTGTGTGGGACTGCCAGGACTTGAATTTGGTGCAGATCTCAGGGTATTTTGTGTCTGGGAAAGGTCCAAACACACAGTTACCAAAAATTCAGAAGGTCACAATACCACTAGGAAGGAAAGGAAAAAGAGAGAAAGGGAGGAAAGAAGGAACCAAGGAAGGAAGCAAGGAAGAATGGACTCCAGTCTATGCCAAAAGGATACATCTGTCTGCTCCAAAGGGGTTGGTCCTGAAAAACATCATGGGCACAACCACTGTGGAGCAATGGTCTTACAGCTGAGGACACTCTCTTGACATTGCCTGCTGTAAATCTGTCAGTGCAGGTATATTCACTGCTGTGAATGGAAAACAGGACAGAGGAATGGGTTCACTTGCCAGAGACCCATGGCCAGTGATGCTACCTGGGTGGGCTGCAGAGCACCCCAACATTGCCAACATGTATGTCAGTGGGTTAGAACATTCTGATTTCTTTAAGCTCTCATTTCCAAACCACAGAGCCTAAGAGAGCATTTTTTTCCTAGCTACCTATTTATTAAAAAAAAAAAAAAAAGTTTACAGCAATGTGAACAGTTATATTTTTTCTTGCCTCCAAAGCACCTGGAATTACTTGCCTCAGAAGTTTCATACCTCAAAAGGCAAACAAAACCAAACATTTAGGCGAGACCAAACTTGGAAAATTTTACCTCCAAAGAAGGATTGTTCTGAAATTCACCTGCACATAAAACCAGGAGATAGCAATGAAAGCCTCAAAATAACCTATAATTATGTTTTGCACTATCTCACAGGGAATAATATGCCTTATTACTAATGAAGCAGCTAGTAATGTGGCACCCAGTAGATGGAGAAAACCTTTTGTAGTTATGTTTAATTATATATAATTTTTGGCTATGACTTCACAGTAATTCTGAAACTGAGTGGAATTTTTGGTCCAGCTATTCGTCCTTGCATGATTTTAAATTGCAGTACTCCATTTAAGAAGTCAAAGAACTTACTCTGTTGTGCAGCTTAAATTAAAATATGATATATATCTTAAAATTATAAAAGTAATTTTGCTAGTGTTCTTTGCATGACTTTTTTTTTTTGTGCAAAGCAGAGAGCTGCTGCTAATAACCAATATGCTGTAACATATCTGTCTGTAATTCATTATCAATGTACACTTCTGAAAACTTGACATTAAAAAAAAAGGTCTAATTCTTGAGATTCTTTTGAAGGCAATTGAACAATTTTATTAAGCTGTACTGTAAAATACAGTATTACACTTGAAGTCAATGCTGGATGAAAAAGGAAGACTTCTGCTTCATAAAAATATGTTTTCTGTTGTTTTCTCTTTTTTATTGTTGCTATTTTTAATGTAGTTTCGACTCATGCACATACCAAGTACTTCTTTTGCCCTTTCCTGAATGCAGGAGGATGATAGACTCAGACTCATCACACCAGAAAAAAATTCCAAGTGAGAGTATAAACACCATTACTGCCTCTGTCTGGTTTCCTCCTTCTTCCTGCTGGAAGGAGCAGAGAGTTCCTTCCCTCTTGGGATATCCTGGGGCTTGCAAGCTGATGCAAATATGTTGATAAGTTTCAGAGCCAATTTGTCTCCTAGGTAGAGCTCTCTAGAACGGTAACATTTTTTGCATAGGCACATTTTCTGATCTTCTGATGCCCAGAGATGCAGAATTTGTCCAAATAACATTAGTGCTGTGGAGAAGTGTGGAGCAGGGCAGAGGGAGGTGGCAGAGATATGTAAAGGACAAGTAAGTCTCTGCTACAAGAAATGAACCTTTTCTCTGTAACACCGTTCCAGATATAACCTAAGACAGCATAACGAGAAGAGAGCCCTGGATCTTGGACCACCACATCCTGACCCCTTTGGAGTAGGCTATTAGTCCTATCTGCTTGTCTGTTCTCCTCACTTTCCCTAAACATGCCAAAAGGTGCGAGAGACTAGGGACTGTGGGGAGGAATAAGAAGAGGTGATGCATTCTCAGGGCAGGTACATAAAAGCCTGTGTGAATATGGAAGTGGGGGTGGACCAGAGGCAAGAAAAGGGACAGAGATTTTGAGGAAGAAGTTGAGGGGGACAGGAGCGTGTCTGGGAGAGAATTAAAGAAACTGCACACCTGCCTGTGTGTTCCCTGACGTCTCACACAGTCTGATGAAAACTTACTGTCCCCTCTCTTCTCTCCACTGAAATGTGTCTCAGTTTCCATCGCTTTGTACTCAGACCTTTCACTGAGTACTTTCTTTTTTCACATCTCAAGAACTTCCTTGAGAATAAAATTGTATTTTTCTTGCATTGCAAGAAGCCTGGAACTTCCTCTGTTCCTGTCAGTCCTATTTGCAGACCGTTGAAGACTTCTCTGTATTATGAACAAAATTAAATTTTGCCATTGTCAAAATAGGGGCAAATGTCGTTCATATAAGCTAATTCCTGTCAATAGCAAAGTGTGTGGTTAGCAAAGGGTGAAGCTGCGTAGGAAGACAGTAGAGCCCTATGTATGTATTACTGGGACGTTTGTTTGTCTCTATAACATGAGCCTTTTAGAGCAGGTGGTGCTTGTGGAAGGCAACTTCTCAAGAAATAACATCTTGAAGAAGCTGCAGCTGCACCCTGGAGATCAGGAAAACCTCTTTCTCTTTTACTTAAAACTGTGATTTCATTGTTCTCCTATGTCTATGGCCATAGGCAACAGTCTATGCCTAAAGCAAGACTGTTAATCAGAGCTTACTAGTCTGTGCATTTGAAGAGGGATTCATCTAACCAACTGTAAGTATTTACTGTGTATTACATCTTTATAGAGAGAATTACGGACCTCCAGCAAGAGACTTGTCTAATTCTAAAGTAGACATCTGACACAGATGAGAAGAAAAGCTCCCCAAGCATACCCTAAACATGTTTGTCTCCCAGAAGATTGCCTCTAGGTAGCCTAACTCATATTCAGACTATTGTCCATCTTATAACTCAAAATACCTGAGCAGACACAGAGAAATACCCCCACCACCTGTAGTCAACACAGACACTTTTTTGGGGCAGCTTTACAGATCTTGTGGTAAAAAGAAGGAATATAATTTGCCCTGAAATTTCTATTCTGAAGATATAGAATTTCTAGCTTTTATGGCCATTCTATACCAGCTTTCTTTTCCTGAATTTTAACTGTTTTAAGATAAGTTGTGAAGGAGTGAAAGAAAAGTATCACCTAGAAACAAACAAGAACATTTTAGAAATGAAAAATGAAAATATAATTGTAATAACTGAAATTATAGTAACATAATTATAATAATAAACAATTTAAAATTTAATAATCTACAGCATCCAAATTTTCTTCTCTACTGAGAAGTTAATGTCAAAATCAGGTTTATTATAAAAATAGGAAATAAAGTTTATTACTTTGTGAAGAGGTAGTAAGCATTATACTCGGAAGTTTTAGAAAGCAGCAGCAGTTAGAAGCTTTGCAAAATACTTTTGTTTCCATGTAGTGAAAACATTTTCAGAAGAACTCAGTCTCTAAGAGTTCTGAAAATCTGATCTGAGGCACCCTAATGGGAAATGATGAGTACAAAGAAGCTTTGAAAATCTGATCTTTATTTAGGTATTTTTGGGGAAAAAAAAAAAAAATAAAAAAAAAAACATAATACATAAAATATCGGTTTAATGATTTAACAATTCCTGTCCTCAAGGAGGCCCAGGTAAAAAAGATTATTTTTCTCCACTGGGTAAAACTTAGAGGTAAATCTGCTAGTTGCACCTCCAGTAAGTTAGTTACAGTTTTCTGATTAGTGCAATACTCATTGTTGTCTCTTCAATGATTCACACAAAACATAACGATTTATAGCATCCAACTTCTCTTCTTTATTGACAAGATCATGTTTAAGACATACCTATAGAAAGAAATTAAGAATATTATGCTCCTTGTTTTCTCTAAGCAAAGCATTTGTATTGGGCATTTTCACACCTATTTCCATTTTTCATACTTTGTAGCAAGAGCAGTAACAACTTTACACCTGTATTGGGATGCTATTTTCCCTCTTTCTGGAGGGGTGATTTTTTTCTGAGGAAGAAAAGCCTACTTTTGGCTGTCCCAACAGTAAATTCCCGTATGCCAGATTGCACTAATACAGGCATGCGACCCTCACTACAGCTTTAGCTTCAGAACATGCTACAGGCCAGTTCCTTTTCCTACCATCAGATTTTTGTGTTTATTCAAAAGAAATATGTTTTTTTTTTCTCTCCTCCCTCCATCATTATTTTCTCTCCTCTCTTTATGGGATATTCATAATGCGTTTTCTTCCCATTTGAGTGTATACTCTCTCCTCAGTTGCACTGCTCTCTGAACATTCTGTTTTAAAAGATACTTGTTCAGCAGATGAGAATCCCACTGCTCTGCTCTAAAAGGAAAGACTGGGACCTGACCCTTGTTGAGAAATCCCACTAAGAACACTTTTTTTTTTTTGAGCATTCATCAATACTTCATGTGAAAAAATTTCTCCTAATAGCTTTTCCCAGCTGAATGCTACTATCTTTACTGACTTTATTTGATACAGTATGACACCAATCCTGAAATCACAGTGCTCGAGTCAGCATCATTCCTCATCTTTTACTTTCTTTCCTTCACACCTGGCCGGAACAATTAGATACAGTACAGAGTGTCAAAGGCAAAGCCTAATAATTGCATAACAATAAGCTTTACAAACCAAGGAAAGATTTGATTGCCTGTCTGGAAAAGCCATTTTCTGCATCATTATTAGTCAGCTATTATGTGGATCATTTTAATCACCAATTAAGGAGATGTCTTGTCCTGTTTCTTCAGTGATAGCTACTAACAGAGAATAATACGGCTTTAATCAAAGGCAGAGGCCTCTTTTGAAATGGTAACAGCTGACCTCCACACACCGTTTTTTTTAGTAGTGGCTGATTTCCCAGATCTATATGGTGATGGTTTATATAATTCCTAAACCAGCACCAAGGCTAATCTTTTTCTTTTTTAGTTACTTCAAAATTATTTTGTTGTTATGTAGTAAACAGAAGAATTCTCAATGGCACTTGAAAGCAAAAAAGATCCGAGACACAGGCCAAATACATACGAACTGCAGACTCTCCACACTTTCTGCACAGTGTTGTCATATTTGATAGTATAGTTGCAAACCAACCATGAGGCAAGACCTTGTTTTCCCCAAAGTCACCCCCCGCCCCAGGTCTGTGCAGAACAGGTAGAACAGCTTCCTAACAGCTCCTGACAAAGATGAGGTCTCCCCAAATGCCTGCACTCTGAGCACAGCCCATGCATAGTCTCCCCTAAGGTATATGAAAATCTTGTGTGAAGTCTCCACACACTTGTGCATTTACCAAACTTGGCACTGGGTGAAGACTAGCGGGACTAGAAGACCTTTTCTGTCTTTTGTCTCTGTTATTCTTGGATTCAAATTTCTGAGGGAGTGTTAAAGCTGGAAGAGACAAAACGCAGCCTGCATCTAATCACTGCAGCTGATGATTGCAGCAATAAGCAGGTCAGGACAGAGTCACTGATCCATTTAGCATTGCTTTATCAGAAAGTTTGCAATGTTACATAAACAGATGTATATAATTCTAAACTTAACATTATCAACAGACCCAAAGTTTTATACTTTAAGTAACTATCTTTCACTGCTTCATATATTGTGGGGCTGCTAAAGACAGATTTTAAATGTTTTTTATGGCAGCATAATGATTAATATTTCAAATTTGGATATCATCCCAAACTACAGATACTCTGGCCAATGGTGCACTTGTGTTTCAAGCCTCAGAGAAGTGGAAAAGTCCTGCCTGGTTATTAATGATTAATTTGCTACCCTTTGAGATGTCAGATTGGTTTACATTTACTAATGTCTTTTTTTTTTTTTTTTCATGTTACAGGTCAGCTATGGTGTCTCGTGTGTAGCTATGACACACCAATGACTATATAAGTTTGTTTGCAGCACTCCAACTATATCTAATTTCTTCTTTTTTAGATTCCAGGCAGTTTACTTAATTTCTTCTGTTATTAATACTGAGTGAATCCCCATCACTGTGAAATTAATTAAAATCTCCCCCTCTCCACTGAAACTTCCCAACGCAGCTGCTCCCTCCCTCTTAAACTGTCCTTGGATCAGCCTACTAGAACTGCAAGAATTCTTCACATCTAGTCTGCCAAGACTAAAATCTCTGTCTTGTTTTTTGAACACATCAGTCTCTTTGGGTGGTACATAAAGACTCTAAGAGACCCTGTGGGCCACTGTGCTAAAAAAATAAATCTTCTAAAACTCTTATTAGTTTAGTACCCACTCTCAGCTGCTCATTACCTCCCGATCTTACTGCCTACCCTACTCTAAAAGCCACACTTCAAGACTTAAAATCTGGTCACCAGTTAAGGTTCTTTCTAATACCCCAATACCTCTGGGCCAACACCTACTTTTAACATATAACTTTTCAACCAGTTATGAGGTTTGCAGTATAAGGAGTTAAACACTGAAACTTTTTGAGGATGATCTACGTTAACACCTCTAATGCTTTAATTGCTTGTTTTGTGCTACCCTTCCCTGTAATCTACCGCACTTGTGATAGTAAAGTATTAAAGTTGGCTGGGCAGCAGTTATAAGATGTTAATAACCAGCTTCTTATTTAAAATAAAAGATATCTCTCCACTCGACAGGTGCACCTGAGAATATCTGAATATGTTGAACCCTGCCCACAGCAGGGGGTTGGAACTAGATGATCTTTAAGGTCCTTTTCTACCCAGGCCACTCTATGATTCTATGATTCTATGATTCTATGATTCTATTCTATGACAATATTCCTGTGGTCTTGAGATTGTTTCGTTTTGTTCATGGCGTAAAAAGGATTAGCATGTTGACACAGAGCAATTTGCGTGGAGAGACAAATACTAGTGGGGAAGATATTGTGCATCTGGTCATGTAGTAGTAAAAGTAATTAAGTCCTTATTTTTAACCGTCTTCTGACTGGATGCTTAACAAATAATTTCAATTATTTTTAAATAAAAGTCTTGTTTGTGAGGATAAGATTATGGAATTTCTTGGCTGGAAAAAAAAACAAAACAAAACAAAACAAACCACTATCCAAAAACATTCTGGGTGACTAGAATTTGGTTGCAAAATAAAACACTCTAAAAAATCTTTCAAAATGTGTTCAATCTGCCAAGTAATAAATAACCTTCACACCTGATCTGTTTTAAATTAATTAAGTCTAAAGTAGCTACCAGTTTGTAGTAAAATGAAACTTTACACAGTTGGAGTATCGTGGTTTTTAACAAATAGAGGCATTCAAATAATTTTCACAGCAGTGAACTGAGTGATTTAATGAGGCTGAAGAAAGGTAAGATTGATTGAAAAACTCTGGAGTATATGGTACCTGTTCATCAGACGGCAATATGTATACTGAAGACAGAAAGGTAGTAAATGAAGAAGGGAACATCAGTCAGTCCTTTATCACACCTCTGTACCACTGCTAGGTCTTTGTCTAACATGCCATCATGTTGTCTGTGTTATGAAGGGAAGAGGACTTCATTCCTGTCAATAAATATGTACAAAGTCACTGGGCTGCTAAGGGGTCAGTCAGCTATAAACTCTGACAGGTCTCTTTTTATAGCCATGTGAATGTTTTTTTCAACATAGCAAATAGATTATATCATCACAAGTGATGCTTTTTGTGTTGTATGTGGCCTGCATCCATATTTTCTTGATTACAGGAGATATTTCAGTGATGAATCACTTATCCTTTACATCGATAAGAATATACTCATCCTTTTAAAAAGACAGACTCAAAATACCCCATAACAGGAGAGTGCATATGCATAAATATCATTGTCTTACAAAGACAGAAGTTGATAATATTGTGAGTTATCTTAGATTATGGTGTTGTAGAGCATTATCAGAGAAATAAAAATGTAGTTGAAAGAAGCTAAACCACAGTGGAATTAGTCCAGTAGTTAATTTTAGGCTAATACCAGCTTGAAATATATTGTTGCACAAATTTGTTCTTAATCACTGTGTGATCCCAATGAAGTACACAAGCTGTATACATCTATCTATCTGCAGAATATTCTCACTGGAAGGAGATCCGAAGATCATCTGTCCTACTCTTCTTTCTTCAACAATAAGCAGCACAGTTCTTAGAAAATACAGTAAAAAATGGGAAATTCCACCAGTCAAAAATGACAGGACTTCCTGAGCCAAAGGTGACTTCTGGACTGTTGTACTGCATTTGGTTGGGATGGATTTAATTTCTTCATAGCAGGCTATATGATGCTATGTTTTAAACTGATGACCAAAACAGTGTTGGCAACACTCCAATCTTTTAGCTGTTGCTGAAAAGTGCTTGCACAAAATTAAGGCCTTCTCTGTTTCTCATTCTGTCACATCAGTGAATAGGCTGCAAGGGAATGCAGTCAGGACAGGTAACCTGAAATGGCCAAAGAGATATTTCACACTACATAGCATAAAGTTGAGCAATAAATCTTGGGTAGTAGTTTTCCCAAAGTTGCCATTGCTTGAGGACTAGATGGGCATTGGTCTGCTGGTGGTGAGTGATTGCTTCTATATAATTTGTTGGTGGAGTTCTTTGTGTTAATTTATTTATCTCCTTCACTTATTAAGCTGTTATTATCTTGACCCAAGAGTTTTCTCTCTTTTGCCCTTCTAATTCTCTCATCCACCCCACTACAGGGGAGCGAGTGAGAGACTGGGTGGCACTTAGCTGCCTCCTGGGGTTAACACACCACAGGTGTCTTATAGTCTGACTGCCAACACCCTGTTCTTCATTAATTTGGTCTCAATATTAATGACTCTCAGTATTTTTCTCAACTCATATAATCAAGTAGATTTATTCTATTTTACATCTATATCTCCCAAGAGATTCTCATTCATGTATTGTGAGGGGCAGATCTACAATAGTGGTTTATACAATCTAACAGCCATTTTAAACATTTACGTCCGGTGCTGGAAAGTTCAACATCAACTTACTTCAGAACCATCTGAAAACACAGAATAAATGAGGAAAAAGAGAAAACAGAGTAGAAATATTGGCAAATAGAGGAAAAGGATGAACCAATCCCTAATCTAGAAGACTCAGACATTTCACCATCATTACATGTTCTAGTATCCATCTCATGAATCTCTCATCCTTTCCCTCCCATTGTTCAAATGAATGAGTATTTTTCTGTCCATGTAAGAAAGAGTGATTAATGTCTTGTCTTCAAAGGATGACTTTCACTGTCTTTCAAAATTAACACACTAATATTCAATAAATTATTCTGATGCTCCTTTCTAATTTTATTTTTTAATTAATAAGATCCAGAGATAACTTACTTGCCAGTCAGTTGAGGAGATGTTGAATTTCTGGAGAAGGTACATTAAAAAAGAGAGGATTGAAATAGACTTGGAAGAAAACTGGCTGAAGATCCTATGCTCAGTTAAACACCACCTTCTTCAGTGCCTAGAACACCTTCTTCAGTGCCTAGAACACAGTCAAATTAATTCAGTTCTCACTAACCCTTGGCTGTCTGCCTGTACCTGTGACATTTGTTGCTTTGTGTGCCCACAGAGTGGCTGACAGTGTAGCATTGTTATCAGTTGCTCTGGTAGCTCCAAAAGTAAGGATTTGTGCAGTTGGTATAAAGGCTGGCTTCACAATAACGTCTAATAGATTGAATGTGGACTTTTGAAATAAATCTCCCAGTAGCCCACACTTTCTCTAGCATGATTATCTCTGGGGAGTGGTTACAAACAGGATTCCTTTTGGGTAGAAGTAAACCAAGAGATTCGTCCTGTGTCTGTTCCTTTCACTTATGGCAGCCAATCCAGGTGACCAGATGAGAGCTAGTCTGAAGTAAATGTCCACAAAATGGCTACAGGGGACATCAGTTCTTTAGTGTCTACTCTGCGGAGGGGACCAGCACTCATTTCCCAATAAGACATAGATTTGTATTCCACTACTGCTATGAGTGTGATATCCTATTGATATATGCTCTCTTTTAAAAAGAAAGACACAGGTCAGAAGAGAGTTAGCATCAGAAGGACAAATGAACAAAGTCTAGAAAAAGCTATAAGAAAGATTACACAGGAAAACTTTATTAGCAGTGCATTTGCAGTGCGTAAACATGTATACATACCTGTCATGTTTAGATGTTAAGATTGCCTTTAAGTATTCAGCTTCTCTTTTCCCCTGTCCTGGTTTTGGCTGAGATGTAGTTAACTTTCTTCATAGCAGCTAGTGTGAGTCTAGGTTTTGGATTTGTGCTGAGGAGAAGGCTGATGACATACTGATGTTTATAGTTGCTGCCAGGACAGTCAAGGACTTCTCAGCTTCTCTGCTGTGACAGTGTCTGCAGTGGCAAGAGAAGCTGGGAGGGAGCACAGCCGCAGTTACTAGCCTAGTATTTGACCTTAGGTTTAGGATTGAGACCTAAATTGTCCAATGGTATATTCCATGTCATACACGTCATGCCCAGTATATAGATGAGGGTCTTCTCCTGAAGTTCTCTCTCTCCCTGGGTTGTCTCTCTCTCTGGGTGGTCTCCCTCTCTTTCAGGGTTGTCTCGCTATCTTGGTCTGTCAGGAGCTTGGGCTCTTATCTCTCTCCTGGGATTGCGGTTTCAGGACTCTCCCTGTTCCGGGATCTTTAGCTGGGAATGGTCTGAGCCTTGGTCATCAGGCAGTGAGCAGTATCACTGTGTATCACTCATTTGCATGTTTGTATATATTTACTATTATTGTCATCATTATTAGTATCATTATTATTTTCAATTTTATTGTAATTTAGTTATTAAATTGTTCTTATCTCAACCCACAAGTCTCTTTACCCCTTTGATTCCCTTCCCATCCCTGGGAGGTGGAAGGGTGAGCAAGCAGCTATGTGGTGTTTTGCTCCTAGCCAGGGGTCAAAGCCAGGGGTCATTCCCCTCTCCATCAGATCCCTTCTTCCTTCACGGATACTGCTCCTTTTTCCAGTCAGTGTTTTATTTTCTTCTTAATGTAAGCCATGACCTCACCTGACCTTCCCTGCATATTAGTCAGACTCTCAGTGAAAACTAAATGACTAGCTTACCTCATCTGGTGTTCATTGCTGCACTATGGAGCTGTTCAAAGGACATTAGTGGCTTTGCACATCGATACTGTGGGGTACTGGATGATACTATCTGGCTCTTACAGCTCAGGCTTAGGACCATAGCATCAGCAGCATATGGACAATTTGGGCAGATGAATTAAAAACTTGGGCTTGTGGTGTGTTCAGCATTATATAACATACATTCCCTGATTTGCAACCACCTTTCAGAATGTTTGCAATTTTGGAAAGACGGATCAAGTAGACAACTGTGAAGGTTACATTTTACAAGGTTTGTTGACTGTACATACAAAACTACATATGTGGAAGGACCAAGATCAGAATTGTGGTCTTTCTGGCAGATTAAGACTGCAACATCTGTCTCTAACAACTTCATTTGTTACTGTCATCTAGTCAGAGTAAGGTTGTGCAGACAACTTGTATCTAGACATTACTTCATTACTTTATTTTTTAGTGCTTGATTTTGTGATCCTAATATTTGCAATTGTTCTATATAGAAAAAAAATAAATAAATTAATACAGAAAATGAACTGATTCTGTTGGGTAGATGTTAGTTGCAGCTGCAAGTGCTGAGCACCTCTAAGGGTGCTCGCTTCAGATATGTTGAAGGCAAAAAAACAGCCTTGCTTAATGGCACAGCACTATGTTATACCACTCCTTCATGATTTATGGAAAGCTTTTATATCTTCAGAATCTTTAGGACAGGCAGCAAAACCTTCCTTTTGTTACCAAAGAGGAAATCTTTAAAATTACATTTAGCACAGTCTTACCTATAGCTTTTGAAGCAATAATGTTGTTTCTTATGTGTGAGAAATCCTATCAGAAACTAAGCATCCGAAGTTAAGCATTTTAAGGTATATTTAACAATAGTAATATTTTTATTAACATCTGTTTGTATGCAGTTTAAAAAGCAATGCAAAATCACTAGTCAGAACTGGTATGATCTTCCTATGATCCTTTTCTTGGAACAGAGATATGGATTTTGTCTCTTTGCTTTTAAAGTATGAATGAATGACTTCACTCTAGGAGAATGTTTTCCAGTTGTTTGTATCAACAGTGAATTTCATTAATATCGTGAAAGAAATTGAGATTCTGATGCAGCTAAGGACAGTAGTTTATTACTTGCAAACAATATCCTGTTTCACATTCCTAAAAATCAATGCGGTGTGTTTTTAGGATAATACAGGATTAGCCACTAAAGGCAAGTAGATAAATACCACACAGACAGTATGGTAACAGCTAATCATTAGAACATGGACTGTGAAAATTTATTTCATTGTAAATAAAATGATGAGTTCCCATTAGCCTGAAACAACAGCAGATAAAAAGACTCTCTCTTCGCAAAGAACAAAACTCATGAAGGATTCAGAGACAGGGTAATGTCTGCTTTTGCTATGAGGCAGTTATATATAATCACAGCCATCAAAAGGAATGCCCTTTTAAAATTCCTTTTCCTCCTGAAGTGCCTACCTATAATATTCCAAACAACTGTACCTACCTCTTGGTGCTTATTTAAGATATATCTGGCAAATGAAAACTGAATTAACAATAATACTTTAAAAATCCCTAAAGCGATATTGAAACTCTATATACTTATAGCAGAAAACAGTTATTCTCCAAATGGCTGGCAGCACCATCTCCAGGCTATACAGTAACAGATGCCAATGAGAATAACTGTGTATTTCTTTCTTCTTGCTAGATAATCTTCAGGCATAATTATTTTAGGCTCTCAGATTTTCTGGCTTGCTTTTCATACATATTACACGCAATAGCCTCAACACCAAAAGTTGCATGCTAGTCACATACAGAATAGTTTAAAATATACCCAAGGTTTAATTTATCACTCTGGCTTACTGTATTCTACAACGTAAATGTGAATGTAAACGTTCCTCTGAGGAACAGAAGTGACCCCAAAGGCTGAGTCCAGTCCTTCATAGATAAGTTAACTGAAGTCCAGAAAAGTCCATTGAAGTGTACACTGTAACCTTTCTTCCTGCACTTGCTAATTTTGGGCAGCTTTTGGCTGTTTGTCTAGCTCTACCCCTTGCTAGGCCCAGGGAGTTCCCCAATGCTTTAGTCCACTTTGATCACTTTTCTTGGACATAGCAAAGCAGTTCTGCTTTAAGGGTGGAATAGAGGAATCTTGCACTCACAGCCTTAAATCTGGCAACTATGTTTAAAAGTTCCTGCTAGGATCTTGCTTATCTAGAGGACTCTTTTTCTTTTCCTGCTTAACAGCTTTGTTTTTCTAAATTCATGGGAAGAAAATGCTCAGAGTTATGCATGATACACATTAAGAAATAATATATGTATTTTGTAGTTTCATAGAATCATCTAATATCGGGTTGGAAGGGAGCTCAAGGATCATCTGGTCCAACCTTTCTTGGCAAAAACATGGTCTAGACAAGATAGCCCAGCACCCCGTCCAGCTCAACATTGAAAGTGTCCAAAGCTGAGGAATCCACCACTTCCCTGGGGAGATTATTCTGATGGCTGATTGTTCTCATTGTGAAAAAGTTACCTCTTGTGTCCAGTCAGAATCTCTCCAGGAGTCACTTGTACCCATTACCCCTCATCTTTTCCATGGACTCCTTGTAAAACAGGAGTCTCCATCTTCCTTGTAGACACCCTTTAAATACTGGAACGTGGTGATAAGGTCTGCCCTAAGCCTTTTCTCAAGGCTGAACAAACACAGTTCTCTCAGCCTTTCCTCACATGGCAGGCTTTCTAGTCCTTTGATCATATTGTGGCCCTGCTCTGAACCCTCTCCAGCCTGACCACATCTTGTTTGCATCACAGGGACCAAAACTAAAGGCAGTATTCCAGGTGTGGTCGGACAAGTGCTGAGTAGAGTGGGTTATGCTCCCTCCCAGCTTCTCCTGCACCTGTAGACACTGGCAAAGCATGAGAGGATGAAAAGGCCTTGACCATCTTGGCAACAACTATTAACATCAGTATGTTATCAGCCTTCTTCTCAACACAAATCAAAAACATAGCTTCTTATTAGCTACTATGAAAACAGTTAACTCTGTCCCAGACAAAACCAGGACAGATAATGACTTATGTTTGCTGATGATGCCCTTGTTGTTACAACCCAGCAGCACACTGTTCACTCGTCTTGAGCTTGTTGTCCACCAGCACCACCAGGTCCATTTCCGCAGAGCTGCTCCCCAGCTTGGTAAATCCCAGCCTGTGCTGAACTCCTGGATTATATTTTCCCAGGTGCAAGACCTTACACTTGTCTCTGTTAAACTTCATAATGTTCTTGTTAGCTTGCTCTTCCAGCCTATCCAGGACTTCCTGCAGGGTGGCTCTCCCTTCTGAAGTGTCTGCTTCCCCACTTAGTTTGGTATCATCAGCAAACTGCACCAGGGTACACTTGGTCCCATCATCCAGATCACTTATGAGGATATTAAACAGCATTGGGCCCAATAACAATCCCTGGGGGACTGCACTTAGGACAGGTTACCAGTTTGAAAAGGAGCTATTTACCACTACCCTATGAGTGTTGTCTGTCTGTTTATCACAATCTAGTATGCATTGGGGATAATGGAGTGCTTCTTTTATGCTTTTAGTATTTGAATACATGGAGGTATCTTTGCTATACTTATTCCGGTCTAAGTTCTTATTATCAGAATATGGGTAGAAAGAATATGATAAAGTATCATGAATATTTTGCAAAGTGAAACTAACAGTTTCTCACTTCTAGTAACGATTTTGTGATATTTTAAAGTCATATTAGTCTATTGCATCCACACTGATAGGAATTGTTATCTTTAAGTCACCTAGTATGTCAAGAGCCCTCCTCTCCTCCCTGACTCCCAGACAGAAAGACTTAACAACTTCTACCACCGAACTGTTATCTCATTTCTACTACACTAATCCACAAGATTATCTACATCTAATTGTATGACAATCTGATCCTCTTCTATTTTAACAATAATTTGCATAACCTGGAAGTACAATAAAACTGATCCTAACATAATTTCCTGAACCACCATTTAATTGGTTTTGATCCTCATAACTCCTACTCATGACTCTCTGTAACCTTTGTTTATCAATCATTCAATTCCTGTATTAATCCCCTTCTACTCCGTCTTAAATGAGAATTTGCCTTTGCTTAAAACCCAGCAGTGTAGGTTCATTGTATTACATTTGTCTACGTATAGTTATTGAAAAAGGATATTAGTTTAGACTGACGTCTTCTAGCCACTGTACATGGACTATCTTAATAGCAGCTAGTAATAAGTATATCACTGATACTGTAGTTTACCAAAAAATCTTATATGAGGTGAAATAAACGGTCTGTCTGTTTCATAGTCCCTTCTGATAGCATCAAATGCTTCAGCAGAATTACTTGCCCATAGTAGAAGTATATTCTCAAACACTTAGTAACCTGTTAATATCCTTTTCATAACCTTATGAACCAAAACTTTGAAAAGGATGTAAATTATTTACTCCTGATGAGTCTATGGAAATTATTATGGTAGATGTGTGTGAGAATGGCTCTGTGTTTTCTTAGACTTTTAAATTCCAGATAATTTACTTAAAAAAACCACCAAGTTACATGTCCTACAATTTTTTTAATCTTCTCCTATTCCAGAATTTGTATTTTCCTGTTGTTGCTTCCTTATCTTAGGTTTTTATGGCTTTGGATGAATTACCCTTCTTAGATTATATGAAAGTGGCCACAAACCTGTTTTATCTTTTTAGACAATTCGCTCTTAAATATACAACTTCAACTCACTTCTTGGCCTGAGGAAAGAAGATAAAATTTCCTTCTTATAATCAGTCTGACAAAAAAAGAGTACTATTAATATTTAAGCAATTTTACGCTGAAGTGATGGAAGAATGTTTCAAGTTGAGATTTCTTTATTTTTCTTTTGGTTTCTTCCTTGTTTGGGCAATAATGAGCCCAAACGTTTGGGCAACATGATTGGTAATACAGCCATTAACACAGATCTAGAACAGCAATCCTGATGTTAAACACAGGTGGAAAAACTTTTTTTCTGAGATTATGCTATGATCAAAATGCTGCATTGAAGTCACTAATGTAGTCAACAGGATATTTTCCATTTATTTAAAGGACTGTAAGTTCTAAAACAATTCAAAACTCTGAATACACTACATATCATTCCTCCAGTGATGGAAAATCTTCACCTCTAGTTACCACAGAGAATATCACAGGACCCTCTATAGAGTATAGGATTACAGTACTACATGTAATTCACAGTCTGACAGCTAAGTTCTCAGTCACAGTTTGACTGAAATCTTGCAGTCCTAACCTCCACAAACTCTCTTCTCTATAGTGCGAAGTTTCTGTTGCAGCAAACAATTTCTGCGTTTGTCATTTGTGGGAACATAAAACTAGGAAAAAGGTGGAAAGTCACACAAATACAGATTTCAGGGCATACATAGCTGTCTTAAGATTTATTTTACAACCCTCTACAATCAGAAATAAATATGAGCAAGTTAAAGTATGAAAAACCTTCTGGACATGCAGCAGCAGAATTCAATACTTTGCAACATTTCTACACTTTATTCAGTTCATATTTTTTCCTATTTTGCTGGTCACACTGAAGGAATAGAAATTACTTTGAAGGACATCCCCCCCTTAACTAAATTAAGGGGTTTGATTCTAAGCATTGTAAGTACAATTTATTTTTATCTAAATTCAGCCTCCAAATTTAGGTGTCCAGTCCAAACTAGGCATACACAATGAGGAGAGGTATACGTCTTCAGGTGATTCATTAGAGATTTAGGGAAGGATGCACATGTTTCTGGGACCAAATTGATTTAACAATGTTCCAAGTATGTGCTCCACAATCTGAAGAGAAACAATTTTCTTTAATTTCTTACCCAAGCCACATAACTTTACGCAAGATCTTTAATGAGCAGCTTTATGTCAGTAATACTTTGTCTTAAGAAATGCTGTATCTCAAAATGTCAGGCTGGTACTACCTGACAGTCATAGCAACCCTTTAGCCCTACCCACACCAGCACAGTCTTAAGTACATCTTATAATTATTTTCCAAATATATTCAGCAGGGAATCTATAACAGATGATAAGAGTATTGCGTGTTAGCCCTGGTAGGCAGCTCAGACTCACAGCCGCTCACACACTTGCCCACCCCGGTGGCCTCGGGGAGAGAACTGGAAGAGTAACAATGACAAAACTTGTGGATTCAATAGGTAAGTCAAAGCTTTTCATTCAAACAAAACAAAGAAAGGAATTCATTCACTACTTCCCACCAGCAGGTGGATGATTAGCAGTTTCCAGGAAAGCGGGGCTCCATCATATGCAACAACAGTTACTTGGGAAGACAAATGTCATAACCCCAAATGTCTTCCCTTCTTCCTTCTTTCCTCCAGCTTTTATTTCTGAGCACAACATCACATGTTATGGAATATCCCTTTGGTCAGTTGGGGTCAACTGTCCCATCTGTGTCCCCTCCTAGCATCTTGTGCACCCCCAGCCTACTGGCAGGGCAGTATGAGAGGGCCTTGATGCTGTGTAAGCACTGTTCAGCAATAACTAAAACATCAGTATGTTATCAACACTCTTTTGGTTGCAAATCCAAACCACAGCACCTTACAAGTTACTGCAGAAAACTTCAAATCTACCCTAGCCAAAACCAGGACATAGAGGAATGAATCCCTTTCCATTGTTAAATGAATTTATAATAAATAAAGGTTAAAATACTAGCTTACCAAAAATTTTAACAGGTTGGCAATACTTTATAAAGGATTAAATAATTTATTAACTAGGTCAAAAGCTTCAAAAAGATTTTAAATGCTAAAAAATTAGAGGTTTTTCCAGTAAACCTTTTTTCCAACTGAAAATTAAATAAAGAGACAATAATGTGTTTTTCTAATGACATCAGTTATTCATTTTCAATCTTTCATGACATGAAGTAAGAAATTGAATAAAATAGGGAAAAATGTGAGTCATGACTTATTTGTCTAGATACTTCTCCTGAAGTTAGAACCATCTGCAAATTCTATTTGCTACGTTAGACAAATGAGTGATTTTTCTTCCCCAGGGCTAAACCCATTTTTAATTTATTTCAAGAGCACCTAGATTTTGTCCTCTGTAATGACTTCTACAACTATTCTCCTCTTACTTTGACTTTGCCTCGGGCCCAGGTATTTTTAAGCTGTAAAATACAAACAGGTATTCTATATCTAATCACAATAAGCTCCAAAAATTGTAATATGTATTTCCTTAAAACATACAGCAGATATACAGGGAAAAATCTTAGCATTCAGCATAATCCAGCATATGTGTAATGGTCAACGATGGCAGGATGTATCTCAACTAACACTGCTAAAACTTTGCCTGGGTTTAATAGATTTAGACAAAATCACTGCAGAAAAATCCATTAAAGACTGAAATACAAGGAACTCCACCTCATGACTCAGTAAGTTGCAAAGCCACAGTTAAACAAATGCTAGAAGTCTATTTAGGGGAAGTATCTCTATATATTTGTTCTATGCTTACCTTCTTCCCTTCTAATATAAAGGAGAGACAGTGAGAAAATGTGCATACTGTATATTATAGTATCAGAATATATTTGCTCTATACTTATATCTTTATATTCCTCTTGCATATTTTATTAGTCGTTTCAGATAGGGTTCAAGCCCAGACAGGCCTTTTTTCTGATCCAGTATGGAATCAATGTCCTATGTTCCTACATTTTTAACCTCGTTTCAGAGCTGCAGGGTGCCCATGAGCTTTTTGAGGTGAGTACGTGCAGGCAATTTTAGAATGTGATTCATCCAATCAGTTGAATAACACCTCTGTATCCAGAAAATGCAGGAGGTATAACCTACAAATCCCAGCCCACAGTATGAATTACCTTTTATGTTTGTGCTCAATAATTGTGTCTGTATCAAATCTTTTTTCCTCACTAGCGCTGTGTGGCCAGCCAAAGTGTAAGAGACAGCTGGAATATATATTTTTTGTGATACAATTTTTTCAATAAGTTACTTTGCTGATTGATTTAGTACAAGTATAATAGGAAGTGAGGCATTTATGCTCTGTCACCAAAAAAAAAAAAAAAAAAAAAGACTGGTCTGGATTTAACTTTTTATGGAAAATGCTAAAATTTATGGATGGAACATAATTCTCTCAGAATTCCCAGCATCATTAACCAGCCTAGGACTGGCTCTGTTCAGAAGACCTTTGTTGGGGCCTATGATTTCAGTGTGGTTTGGCTTCAAAAATAGCAAGGTAGAACAGAGTTATAGT
>NW_010127978.1:3211-40700 GCF_000699245.1 Pterocles gutturalis | reverse complement strand
CCTGCTGAATCTCATGGTAGATCTATTCTATGTTAATGAGTAGAGCTGAATCTTGAATATGATTAGCATGATGCATGGTTTATACGACCATTCTGGCAAAAAGCAAATTTCTATAAATGTTTCATTCGGAAAGATGTATAAGAGCTGCTTTGTACATGTGTATCAATCATTACATTTGCAAGTGTCTTCTTTCCAACCATGCTAAACCCTGAATACCTCGCATGTGGAATTTCACAAAATTAGGTTTTCTCATCAAAATCATGCAAAGGAAGAATCCCCAAAAACAGGGCAAAAGGCCATACAGTAATGCCAAGAGCTACAATAGTGACTGAATAATGATCTGAACTTTCCTCCTCTACAAAACATAATTAAAAAATCTGAATTCAGGAAATTCAAGAAAATGAAAAAAATACTTTGTTCAACAGGACAGAGAAATGTCTAAGCCTCCTACCCAAGTTCTAAATATGAGAACTATATCAAAATAGCAACCCAATAAATATTACTGAGGGTAATTGGTAACATTAAGTTCTAAAACCAGTAACACAGAATCCAGAATAAGACAGTCAGTGATCCAAGTTATTAGGTATTAATTACATAATAATACATACAATATATTCACAACATGATAACCTTTCTGCACTATGAGTGGGTATTCAAATGAAGCATTAATTCTTAGTCTATGCTGAAATCTGTGGAGAAATGAGGTTTTGTACACTTTGAGAAGGAAATAAAGGTAGAAAGTGAGCAAGACTTAAGTTATCCATCACCACAGCAACAATAATTATTGTGGTACGCAATAACATCTTTTTAATCTGCATGTTCTGCCAAAATCTACTGTTTGGAGGTTATATGGGTCGTTCTTCCCCACCTCTTAATAATCTACCTCTTCCAGAGGAAACAAAATCCACCGAGATGTGTGGACACAGTGCTCCAGATGTGTTCTCAAAAGTGCTGATCAGAGAGGAAGAATTGTTTCCTTCAGCCTGCTCATATCATCCAGAAGAATGTTGCCTTCTTGTGCACCAGGTCCTCCAAGTCCTTGCATGCAAAACTACTGTCCGGTGAGTTGGACTGCAGCCTGTACTGGTGCATCATTTTTTTCTTCCCAAAAGGCAGGATTTGGCATTTTACTTCATTGAACTTCATGAGGCTTCAATCAGGCCATGTCTCCAGTCTGCTGAGGTTTCTCTGAATAGTAGCCTCACGCTCCATCTTATTGATTTCTCCCTTAATTTTATATCATCTGCAAATTTGCTGTGAGTGCTTTCCATCCCATCTATCAGTTGTTAATAAACATGTTAAATTGGTATTGGCTACAATTGTCTCTTCACTGACTAGTGACAGTCTGCCAGCCATGCTTCATACTGCTGATCACAAGCCACTGAGCCTGGTGGTCAAGCCAAGTTTCCATCTTCCTTATAATCCACCGATCCAAATCACAATAAATGTTGCTGCAAAAATACCATTTCAGTAAAACAACTAGCCCTTGAGTAGTAGAGCCAAAACTCAGATGAATTCAGGAAGTAGTTATGAAAACTAGACTTAGGATTTTCTCTCTTAGTTAGAGGTTTTTACAATGACTAACAGGGATTCTAGACAACTAGCTTACATTATAAATCTTTAAAATGGCAAAATTTAAGTGAGGTGAAGCCATCCTCATTTATGAAGCTTCTATTTCAAAACCGTAGAGAGTGACTGACCCAGCAGTCCTTCAGAAAGAGATGCAATTATATGCAAAAAGTTACAGAAGAAATTGAAAATAAAGAAGAAATCATTCCTATATTTCTGCATTGGTAAGGCGTCATCTTGTTGAAGAACTGCAAAATGAGAGACATAGAGACCACCAGCTGGAGCGGATCTAAAAGAGGGTCAGAATCCTCAGGAGTGTTGAAAAGGTATTACGTAAGGAAACACTGAGAAACCTTAAGCTGTTTTGCCTGTGCAGTTGTCTCCAAGTCCATGGTGGAGATGGCAAGAAGTAATGAGTTTAAACTGCAGCAGGAAAGGTAAGATTCAGGTGGTAGGAAAAGGCAAGAAAAGGAAGCACTTTAGCAAACTGCCTGACATAGCTGTGGAATACTTCAGTCCCGTAAGAATGTGCTACAGAAAACCCTAACACACATCTTAGTGCCCTCAGTCTCAGGATCTCTCCCAGTCTTCTTTTCTTTATTTGGCAATGCTGTGGTCATTGCATTAACAGATGCTTCTAGATAAACAGACCTCTACTTTGTGGCTGGCTGAAGGGAAACCTTCCTCCCTCTCTCATCAAGAATGCAGTGACTGTGTACCAAGCTATTTGATCGATCTGGGCAAAATCATGAAATCTGTCCCTCAAGATCTCTTGTCATGACAGCAGGCAGCATCACAAAATTACCATTTTATTTACTGACTGTTGGTAGAAAATAAACAAGACATTAATTCTTTTATAACTTGTATGCAGTTCTATAAGGGAGTAATTTATTTTTTTTTTTTTTTCATATGCAGTTTCTTTCAAGCATGGGATTATTTAACTAACATTTACCACTCATTTTAGAAGTCTTTAAGCACAAGCATAAGAAGTGCATAAGCAGATAACAGAATAATCTGTAGTTATACATTAGCTCAAAATAAATAAATAAATTTTGGTACTTGGTCTGTCGTCAGTCATAATATTGCGTTGACCAGTCCAGTAAAATTAACTCTTTAATAAATTTTTCATTTCCCAAAGAATAAGAATCTAAGCTGCTCGTGTTTGGTACATGTGTGTAACAGGTGTGATGAGTAAGCCATTCATTATGAATGAAGCAACATTAATGGTAGTAGTCCTTGCCATGTATTCATACAGATACATGTTAAATACCTGCATCAAACTATCGAAAAAACCAATGCTACAGTAATCCTGGATCCCCGGTAGTTCCTCAGTACGCTTAACAAGGATACGTGGATTGTGGTTACATTTGGAAGGAAACTTTCCAAATTACTTTAATATATACTTTACATTTGTATTCTAGTATATTGTATTGTTTTAGTTTTCCTCAGTTTGAACTTGAGTTCTCTGAGGAAATAGTTCATGCTAGTAGAACTGCAGTCACTAAATCACCTTTAACCTCATCAGTTATGTCCACAAGCAAGGCTGGAAATACAGACCAGCTAAATGCTAATGAAAAGCATTTTGGCTAACCAAAAATAGCTCTGCTATGAACATCACAGCTGATTGATCATCAGGACACATATCCTGTGTTATCTAGGATCCACAAGGAAGAGGTTATTCCCTCAACACCTGCATGGACTATCTGTGCAAATATGGTGACTCCTGCTGCCAGCAAGGTGCCCCAAGACAGGTTTCTACAAATCAACGAACAAGAGATCCAGTCTGAACATTTCAACAGACTATCTATTAGAATAAAAATCATCAGGCATACCCTCTGTCACAATATGGAAGTAACAAATACATATATGCCTTTGTTCAGCTCATCTTCCCAGACTGTGAGGAAGCCAGACCCAAAGTCAGCTATTACTATAGAAATAGAATGGTTAACACTTAATTATTTTGCAGTTCTGCTGAACTGTATAAATGAAGGAGAATTACTTGCTTCGGTAAAGTTACGACATTGCTCTAGATTTACTGTGCCATGAAGAAGTTCCCTGAGTGGCATTTTCTGGACCCAAACCTGAATATTATGTGCTGTATGAGTGGCACTTGCATATTCAGGATATGAGATTTCAGAATCTTTGAATAAATTGTGACATTCTTCACATCAAAATTTAAGACCATTCAGAACAAGGCATAGACAAGCCACAAGGCATTTTCTTACTATCCAGAACTGCTGCAGAGCAGCTCATCAAAAATCACAGAATTCCCTTAATAGCTTTCCAGCTAATAGTCCCCCAAGTACTCTTAATTTCAAGAGAATACAAGTGGAAATATAATGAAATTATGAGTCTAAGGGATATACAAAAGTCCATTCATAGGCAAAATTTAAATATGAGCTTTCTACACAGTATTGTAGTCTATTGCCTATGTGCTTCCTTAGCAGCTACTTTTTTACTAAGCTTACCTTCTGTAAAGGTGATGTGGATTTACTCCAGATAAATTTTACTGGCACTAGAGACTTTAAAAGAGATGTGTAAGCAGAAAACTTATTTTACTATTGTGTTGAAACAGAGAGTTCACGTATAGTTTGAGGTTGGAAGGTAAGGACAGATGAAAGTGAGGGCCCTTCACTTGGACAGCTGAATTCCAACAGCACTTGGAAGAGGGAGATAAGATTAAAATATCCACCATTCATACAATGTTCCATTTAGCCAAAATAGTCAGTATCTTTTGGCTTTAGAAGATAAACTTCTCTAACACAAACTGTAATTATGGGAAGTATTTCAGGAAATTGTTACATTATGAAGGAAAGTTTTGTAATAATATACATAATAAATACTGTAGACATTAGCTGGTGTAATTCTTCTGAGGAGTCCATACTTGCCCTGGTCATTGGCTGATGTTCAAAGGGAGAAAATTTTATTTTTAAAGGTGATTGATTATTTCTGATAATACTTCGCCAATACTTACTTTGTAAATCTTTTATAGTGAATCTTTTCCTCCTGCCCCTCAAAAGTAGTTATTCAGCCATTTCTCATTTTCCATCTTCTTCATTAATATATCTTCATGTCCTCTTCCTGTAGCCCTCTTTATGTCATCTTATACTACTTGAAATTAACTGTGTGTGGTACCAAGGAATAAGTCACCTAGTCAGTGTTCATTTTTGTCATTTATACTGCCTAATGAATCTGTTGAAAATCATATATTTTTCATCTTACTTATCTTCCTCAAAATCAATAGGAATTTTTGCTAAAATAGGCTAGTTAAATCTGATTTTACCAACATATATCAGCTAGTTAATTCAGTACCAGTCATACATTTTGCAGGCTAATAATTAAGTTATTGTTATTTTATTTCTCATGACCCATAGAACTGTAATTAACTAAGATGTAGTTAGCATTTGCTAGGCTAATGATAATAAAAACATTAATGCTTGTAAGACACATGCCCTGTTCTTTGCCTAGTATAGTAAGTCCCTCACATTGATGAGCATAGGTGTCTCCTCATGGTCCAAGTTTGGCATTTAACCACTGGCTCATGACACAGTAACACTACAGAAGATTACATGCAAGGAGATGCTCAGTATGAAGCTGCAATTGTTTCAGCCCTCCTTTCCCAGGTGGTGGTACCAAACATTCTCACATTCACAGACAGTCCCTACTGCAATCCACCCATTTGGTCTGTTTTGAGGGCGCCACAAGGAACCCTCAAAACAATCAGTTGGAGGAATTAACACTTGAGTTATCTCAAATTTTCTTGGATTATGTATACAAGAGTAAGATAATTTGTGTAAAAGTCCTCCTTTCACAGCTATGCAATATGGCTGTAGATTAATCAGGAGTACTCTATCCCCAATGGCAAAAAGATAGATGGGTTGATAGACAGATGGCAGATAGATAGATAGTTTGATCGATCGATCGATAGATGGATGATAGATAATTCTAATGGAGAAATTCCTTACCACTAGTAAGAGAATTCTCAGAGTTAGTAATTGCTGTTAATTTGTTTTTATTGTTAACAAAGTATTTCTAGCTGTCTATGTTTTTCATTAGATACAAAATTAAATAGAGCTTTATTATCAAATCAGCGTAGAGGCAGTGCAATGGTTTGTGCATGCAGATTGTACACGGATCAGGAGAAAGTAGTTTTCAAGTTTACAGTTTTGGGGATATTCATACAAAGAAGTCATAATACATATTTGGATGGAAAATCTGACAAAACTGAGTACAAAGAAAATAAACGAAAGCAGTGCATTAGTAGCAACATGTGACTGAATATTAAAAAGCTAAAACAAAATTGTGAATCTTCCCCTTCCTTCTTCCCTTTCTCTGTACTCTAAAAAGCAAATAAACTCTACAAAGCAAAACAAGCACAACTGTTAAAGTTATTGAGAAAATTTGTTAATTAAGGGTTGCTTTCCTAACCTCCTTTGGGTTTCTTTGCTGACTGATTCATTTTCATTACACACATTCTGTTCTCTCCAGCTGCTTCACATGGTAGTTTTCACAGACTTGTTTAACATTGCTGAGGTTTCCTTACCTTGTGCTGACAAGGGTTTTAGAAGACTGTGGCTGGAGGCTGGTGTTCAACATTTACCACAAGCTTGTACAATGGTCTGATCAGCAACACAGTTAAACTTGCTTAGAATTTCCTCACCCTAAAAAACAAATTACCCTTTCAGAACAACTGTGTACAATGTGAGTCCCTGTGTTCTTAGTGGATAAGAAGTGCTTTTGACTGTATTTTTTTAAATCTCTGGGGTTTTCTGTTTGCAAAAGAAAATTAAAAATAAAAGTACTTTAATCCTCTGAAAAAAGACAGTATGTGCAATGTTAGTTCATAGCCTTGTAAAAGAGATGTTCATGTTCAAATAATAATTTTTTCAAGCATTTTAAACAGATTAGTTTCACATATTCTGTTTAATAAAAAAGGTTCATTTCTTCTCCAGCACTTAGGAGTTAACTGGCATTATTGAGCTCTTTGATAAAAAAGGTATTTCTTAGCAGCAAGCAGCAGCAAAAACAAGTAAAAGCTATGTTGAATTTCCACCTTTGTATTCCAAAGAGTTGAGTGCACACACAGATCAAGAGTTTTTGCTTGAACTACTCAGGTCTTACACATGCACACCCCTGTCCTGAGTCCGTTCACCGATGCAGCTAGCCACTGCTAGCCACTGTTTAAGCAGACAGCTACTTACTGAAAGTGGAAACTAAGAGTCTGTTTTAAACTAACACAGTCAAGATCTGAAAACTCAGTCCTTAATCCAAGCAGCTAGGAAGCAAAGAACATGCCCAACGGAGCCATTAGATACAGTAAGGATATTTATATAGCAATACACAGTGATGGTGTCGCTTGTGTATAATGTATACAAAGAAAGAGTCCTCTTACTTGGTTTTACAATGAGTTGTGTACTTTGAGGAGTCACTGCCGTAAAAGAAGATGAGTAGCCTGCCAGCCCTCTTGTGCTGCTAACTGAAGTTAAGTAGCATTTACGATACATTCAGCATATTTGAAATGAATAGGCGTGAATGTCCTTTTCTTGAAATTACAGTACATGTATAATGCAAGTTCAATCGTAATATAGTCTGCTTTCATTTATTTTACAACCCTTTTTGACTCTTCCAATACCTGAGCATGAAAGAGAGTGAGGCAATTAATCTCACGTTATGAGGTGAGAAGTAAAAGCTGTTGATGGCTAAAATATGGAGATTGGGTGGGAGGATACACAGTGCACTGCTCTGGCAAAAGGGAGTTCAACAACGATCCCTTTTAACTATATTGTGTCTGAAAGGAACTCTGACCAGGTCAGAGGATAATCTTGAAGCAGATGAGAAAACTCATAAGAAGGTTGTGCCCTGAAATCTTTCTTTAACTAGGACACAAGAAGACACAGGAAAAATCATCAGAATGTGACTATTGTGACTCAGTCATTTCACGTTTTACAATAAATTTATGGAAGCACTAAGTAATTTTCATGTTCCCACATATACTTCAGTACAGGCAGATACCACAACTGCAAAGAAAAACGTTCAGACTGCTGCTTCAGAGGAGGAAAGCTGTGTGAGGAGGAAACCGATCCCACATTATTTTCTGCTGATACCTCAGAGTGATTCCATTTTAGTCCTTAGCATCTTCCAGTGACAATGATTCCTTTTTAAGGCTGTCTCTGTAATGATCTTTAACGTAATCAACCCCTAGCTAACACTTTTCTTGAGGTTATGTGACTATTTCTCCTTGTACTAAAGATTTCCATAGGGAGAATGAGTTACGATTTTCAACCCGGTTCTGACTTACCTGGCAACCCCAGTGTTATCACATTCCTGTTTCATATCACAGCACAGCCAAGGTGTAGGAGCTGCACTAATACTGACCAGAAGTGCACGTGTTTCCAACCACATGCTGGGCGCAGCAGGAGTAGGGCACAGAGACTGCTGCTGTCCTTCTGAGATGGGATACTATAAGGAACACAGAGCTGCCACATCCGTAAATTAAACATATAAAATTACATCCTTAGACCTACTCCCAATTCATGATACGACCTATGTCTTACATATCTCTCTTACTAGAGTGATTACACATCTCAAAAACAGGTTAAAGAAAAAAAAGAATAGATAAATAACTATCAAGCTTCCAGCAAAATAGTGCATACTATCCATGAAATATGGCATGCTTAAGTTGTCATAAGATCTCATTTGAGAAAACGACACTCAGAAGTGCTCTCAAGACTATAAAATGCTGTAACTACATATGTGTGAATAATTTATAAAAGCATCCAGAAAATAAAATGTTTGGTTTTCAGATGCTTTGCTCATAATGCCACACATCTAGTCCTTTTCTGTTTCTTCTCTTCTCCCAGACAGTAAGAAACTCTGCTATTACATCCATTGTAATAATTTGCAGTTCCTATTTGGTAAATTCAAATGTATCCAAAGTGGTCAGATAACTTCAATAACTTCTCTCCTTGTGGAGACTACCAAGGTGATGTGACTATTTCCAATAAGAACAAAAATATAAATTAGGACAATATACATCTTCAGTGTGATCATATCCCTAACACTATTACCACTGAATCCAATCTGCATTTTAAACTATTTCTGGCTTCACTGCCACTGGCTATATTGTCATTATTCCTATTTCAGAGTCCCTTGTATTTCAAGAATATGCACTGCTGAATGATAATAGAACTATCATGTGGCTCAGTGGCAAATACCAGGCAATTTTCCAGCAAGATGCCAGGCTAGTTGCGAGAACTAAAAGTAAAGAGCAGGCCTTCAGAGGCAGGTCTATGGGAAGGGGCACCCAGAAAAGTAAATGTCCTTTGTTGCCTTTGTCGTCATCTGAGAGCAGACAGGGAGAAATGAAATAGAGACCTGGCACATGCGAGCTGTACCTTATTGGAGATAGGGAGAGTAAGAGCCTAGGGAAGCAAGACGATGTGTTTTCTTTATTCTTGTACTCATGATGTGTTAGCAAGATAGTTGACCTGATCGATCTAGTTTTGTCTCAGCTAGTGCTCTGGTTGTTAAGGTGTTACACAGACCTTAACCTTTCTCTAGTTGAGAAAGGAATTGTTGGGTACAATATGGTTGCTCTCCCCTTGATAAATCTTTTTCTTCTAAACTGCATAATCTTTTCAAGAGACAAGAACAATTCACCTGGTTTGCCTTCATTTCACTTAACTTCTGCAGATTTTTGGATGGTGAGGGAGACCTCATGCCACTATCTTTAATGGTGACTTCTACAGATTGAACCTGAGAGTGGTGCTGCTGTCTTCAAGCTCTAACAGAAGGTTGCATCCAGCTGCATCATGGGGTGATGCAGGGGTGGTCAGAGATGAGAGATTCTACTTCCGTACCACATGAAACAATGGGAAGCAAAAGAAATCCGACTTGAGTGAGCCCAAAGAAGGGCCATGAAAATAGTGCAAAAGTAAGCTATGGTATGGGAGACTTCAGTATCTCCAGTTATTCATCTTACAAAAGAGAAGAAGGATGAAAGCCTTAATCACTGTATGCATGTACTTGGTGGAAGAGATATCCCACAACCAGAGAGCATCCATTTTTAATTTGGAGAAACTGTCCCAAAATAGTATGCAGTTTTCTAATTTTAATAGCTAGGATTGAATAGTTTGGCATTTGGATTTCTTTAGGGCAGTGGAGTAGATATCATCAGCATTTCGTTTTTTGTTGGGCTGCAGAACAGAACATCCTGCGTTAATGTTAACATGTCTGTAGAAATTATGGAAATTGTGACAAAAAATGGAAATCAATATGGTTTTCATTATTTTCTACAAAAGTCAGGAAAAGAGACTTGTGGGTTGAGATAAGAACAATTTAATAGCTAAACTATAAAAATATTGGAAATAATAGCAATTAATATATACAAATGTACAAACGAGTGATACACAGTGGTACTGCTCACCACCTGATGACCAAGGCTGAGTCCATTCGTGGCTAATGATCCCAGAGCAGGGAGAGTCACAAAACCACAATCCAGAAATGGAGAGAAGACCCTGAGTGTCCAAGAGACCCAGATGACCCCAAGAGAGTGGAGACCCAGAAGGAGACAACCGAGAGCAAGAGACCACTGGGAGAGAGCTGACCTGGAAGGAGAGAGAACTTCTGAACAGATCCTCATCTATATACTGGGCATATAATGCATGATATGGAATACACTGTTGGACAATTTAGGTCTCAATCCTAAACCTAAGGTCAAATCCTAGGCTAGTAATTGGGGCTGTACCCCCTCCCAGCTTCTCCTGCCCTTGCAGACACTGGCGCAGCAGAGATGCGGAAAAGTCCTTGACTGTCCTAACAGCAAGTGCAAACATCAGTATGTTATCATCCTTCTCCTCAGCACAAATCCAAAACCTAGCCTCACAGTCTAGGAAGAAAGTTAACACTGTCTCAGTTGAAACCAGGACAGGTGGACCCTGTTCTGCAGTGGAAGAATATTTTTTTAATCCAGGTGAATGGCTAAGGAAGCTTTCTCTCAGGTTCAAAGCCACTATCTCCATTAAGTTATCAGTTCGGAAGGATTTTTATGGTATTTTTTAATTTACTGAATCCTGGCAAAGTGCGATCGTCCTGAAATATCTCACCAGAAACTGGTGGAACCTTTGTCGCACTCATAGTTTACTGTCGCACTCAGCTGTTCACTGTTTTAAAGATCAGAATACTTCCATCTAATCAAAGTCCTTTGTCTTCCTATAGGAGTATCTGACTGTAAGTTAATGTACTGAATACACACGGTCAGAAATGACCTTAAGCTCCAGGAACGTGTTGAATTAATGGCCCCCTCATTTGCACATTCAACTGGAAACCAGGTGGACTGTGGTGGTTTTACTCAGTTATGACCAAAATCTGTGCAAAAGTAACTGATTTCTTTGACTTTTTTTCCCCTCATGAGTCTTTTCCGTTCCCAAAAATGAACCTTCAAAAGAAAAATGAGTTTGAAAAGTGATCAGAATTCAGGCTACTTTAGTCCTGAGGATGATCAACAAAATAAAAAGAAAATTCACCACATCCAGCACAGCAGGGTGAAAGAGAACCCCAAATTTCACCAAAAAAAAATTGTGGAAAAATCACAGTGAACCCTTAAAGAAAAAGGTATATCTCCTCTTAAAATTAAATTCCCTATATTTCATTAATAAATTTGAACTTAATGTGTTTGCCAAAAAAAAAGCAAGCATGAAAAATAAGTGATCTGCATATTTCATACCTGTCTGAAATGTAATATTCCAGTTTTATTCCGATCTTATTATGAACCTCCTTATTCAAGGCAGTTTGATATAAAAAATAAAAATACATTGCTCACACCATTTAAAATTAAGAAATATAATATAGTGATAATATTAGTGTATTTGGAACCTATGTTATATTCTTAATTTTGTCTGAAGACAGGTGTACATGGAAATCAGCTCTGCCCTCACTTCGATGCTTCATCAGGACCTCTTTGTGAACAGCTGGTGCACAGATCCGTTAGTGAGGGAGCAGGAGGGGGCAGACATCTGCTGTGCTGCATGAACAGAGATCTCTTGTTCTTACCAATAGCAGTTTTCTTACCATGGCAAGGAGCATAGATTTGTGTAACCATCTGCCCATAGTTTTGGTCTGCAACCAAACACTTGGTCTTCCACCTCTAATATTTACTTGAAAAGTTGAAACAAACAGCTCTGCTCAAACTTCTCTAATATTAAATCATTTCCCACCCAGAACGCTAAGGTGCAGAAGAGTACTGTGAAAGTCTAACATCAAGACATATAATGAAATAGACAAAATCTTCAGCCCTCAGTTTGTCGAGCTGATGCTACATCTTAAGACAAAGAACACTTCTTAAAGTTATGAAAACAGGTAGATAACGCTCAGGAGGGATTCAGAGAAACCATAAGGAAAGCTACTGAACCAGGAGGCTGTTGGTTCAATATGCCTAAGTTTTCACTACCCCACTGGACATCTCTGTTCAGTGATGAGCTATGTTTAGGTCAGACCACAGGAAGGAGAGACAGTGTGTTAATTTTACCATTTAGGTCCTATAAATTTGGCTATTTGAACTTTATTTGTGCATCATACACATTAAATACAGCATTGCTTCTTCCTTGTTTCTCTCAGAACTGCAATAATCATAGCCTTGGTGTGAATCTACTGTATTTTACCTTTCCTTTTTTCTGTTATGTTCGCTTTAAGGTGTAAATATGAGAAATGTCAGAAATTACAGTAGGAGCAGCATGTGTAAAAGATCCCTTGCTAAGCAATGATACAGTGTATATACCATGGAAAATCATTTATGAAAGATAAAGGAATTGACGTTATAAAAAGTTGATTTCTGCAAAGTCCCTGGAAAAGGATATCACCAAACAGGTGTTTTAATGGATTTAAAGAAATTAGAGTAAGCTCATGCATTCTCTTTATTAAAGGATTTTACTGTGTTACAAGTCTCAGGGCAAATGTTGGAGACAAATTAAAGTCAAAAGCACTTTAATGAAGGATGATTCTTACAAAAATGCTACATTATGATACCAGCATAAGGTGGGCCATTCTTGCACAGCTTCCCTACTTTCAGATGCTGAACCCCCACATAAAGACAATAGCCCGTCTTTCATGTGGCTTGGACACATGCTGAAACACAATAATTTTTTCAGACAGCCTTGTGGCAAATCAGTGGAGAGACAGACAAAGTAACACAGATGCAGAATACAAATAAAAGGAACTGAAGGATAAAGTCTTAAATGAATGAGTTTGGAGACATTAGATATTTTAATGGAAAATAAGCAAATTCGTATTTTACTTTTTTCACATATCTGGCTTTATGAATATCTATGCATGAGGACAAGGGAGATAAATAATCCATACTTAAAGCATGGAATATATGGGTCCATCTCATTGCAAATAGTAAGTTTCTTTCTTCACAATTTTTCCATTTTTTTTTTAAATAATATAGGCTTAGAAATTAAGACTTCATTGCCTCCAAAAATTTTAAAACCCTATATTGCTTCCTAGAATGAAGATCATGTGTAAGTCTCAAAAGCAGTACTGAATTTTAAGCAATCATCACAGAACAAGCAGAAGAGTTACTGTCTCTTTCTGTCTTAAAGAGAAAGGAATAAGAAGATTAAATACCGATGTAAAAAACTGAGCAGGTCATTCGGTCATTGTTGTTAACACTAGTGAAGGACTTTATGGGAGAATTCATGTACTTCTTCAAGGTGAATCTAATACCTCACCTCTCATTCTGAAGATCATGGTTTAGAAATTGATGCTGACCTACTGCCACAGTAGTTGACATTCAAGAATGCAGGCAAAGACCTATTATTACCCTTCTGAAGAACAGCACCTCAGACATCAAACTGGTGCCTTGCACTCCACCCAGACTTCAGATAAGGAGATGAAAAAGATCTAGAGATAAGAATGACTCATGGGTGCACATCTGTATCTCCTTTTCACCCACAAAATCGATTTCACCCTCAATAGGGAACACACTTCTATATAATAAGATACTTAAGCGCCCATGGGTTCTTCCTTGCTTTTGTAGCCTGCTTTGCCCGTATATTTCTGACAGCTCCAAAGCCTATACATCCTTACTTTTTGTAATTATCTCACTCAGGAAATATTTAAAGCTTGCCTAGGTTCCCTCTCTATTAACAAGCACCTGTTGACAGAGGTTCCTGACTAAAGAACACGGATTGTTAAACGTTATAAAGATAAGGTCCTCTCCATGGTATCACAGGAAGGTGCATGTCTGCACACACCTACACCCTTGTTCTTCTTAACTTCTTCATGAACCTGATATTTGCATTAGCAAGATATCTGAAGGAGGCAGAAAAAAAATAGATCTCCTTGGACAAGGACATTGAAGTGGGGTTTAGGTTACCTTAGACAAGGACAGACTATTAAGAGGTGAGGTTTTAAAAACAGTTGGATGAGATAGCAGAGTGTTTGTATCAGAATCAAGTTGTTCCTGTTTAAGTGAAAGGTAATCAGTCACAAGACCTTTGCGGTCACACTCCAGATTCAACAACCCTGTGAAAAAATTCAGTGCTCGTTACTTCCATGACCTTCTTTGGAACAGACTACTTTCCTATGATGCCATATTTATCTAACATTCAGTCATGCCTGTGATGGCCACTACTCTCTGTTCTGGCCACCAGTTCAGACAACTTGTGGAGGTACAGGCATTTCCCTGAACTCCAGATTTCTTAGGCAGTCTGTCCTGTCTCTGTGGATTCTATTAAGAATTCAATCAGTTCTCCAGGGGCCACATGGTCCATAGCAGAATCTCAATATAATTTTTGGAAGCAGCAGATAGTATATACACTGACACGAAGAACGCATAATCTTTAGTGATTCTCAAATACACATAAACAGACTCAAGACTTTCAGCATGAAAATAATGTTCCAGCTGCAGTTTACCAACATCTTCACTAACTTCCCTACATCTTAACAGAATGTCTGTATCATGAACAAATCTGGCTCTTGTGCTGTTTCTGGCTTAGAGAATTTTATGATAGGTGTCCTTTTGGTAAACATATTCCAATTCTGCCACCCTTTACTCCTTTTCTAACCACTGCTCTCATCTGATAAGTGATAAAAGTTCTGTGCAAAAATTCAGTTGTTTTGGTCCTTCAGGGTCAGTGGGAGGAAAATCTCCCATTTTCAGGTATTGTTCCTGTTATGGACTCTTGGGGAAAATGAAGAGAAATGACAGGCTTGTTGTAGTGGTAATAAGTGCTTTGGAGAACATTCTGGGCTTGGCTTTAGACTATGGCAAGGAATCATAGCATGCTTCTTGAAGCCATAAGGAACTTGAGGAAAAGTTTTGGACTCTGTAAAGTGATCCAAAAGCAATTTTGGACATAGTATTCACAGTTAGGAGATCTTTGAGGTGTAAAAAAAAATAAGAATAATCCATTTAATAAATTTTTTTTTTGAGGCTAGTGATTTAGAAGTAGGTCATTTTCCTTCTTTGTGGGTGTTGCCGGAAACATTAGCTCAGGAACAAGGTCTATAAACTTACTACACAAATCTGCTCTCTTGGCCTTACAGGTGAAAAGGTCTGCCTATCTGCCTCTTTCCCGATTGTGTAACACAGATAGTACTGGATCAAATGGTGTGACTGTTCTAGTGTTTGTAGGAAACACAGATTTTTTTTTTTTTAAAGTTAATAAAATAACATGCAGTCTCATCACATTGTAAACCCGGAGATTATTCCACTATTTCTTCATTGTCCATCATTATAAATCATTTTTTTGTTTTAGTATACCATATATCAAGAAAAAGCTTTCTCAAGAAAACCATCTAAGTAGGAAGCTGAAAAGGACACGTCATCTAGAGAGTTTTATGTCAAAATTGTGTCTTCTGCAGATTCTGCCTGTTATTGAATTCTACCATAAGTCATTTTTTTTCCCACACAAATACTACAGCCAGAAGCTCTCCACATCTCAGCAGGGAAAAAAAGTGCTTAAAAAGTACCACTGTTCCTGGACTTGAATCCAAGACTCTCCGTCTCTCTCTTTCTGAATTGTTGATTCTTTACTTCTGTTTATGCACAATGGATGTCTCTGCAGATGGGCTTGTGAATGCTTCCATCTCAGTAGATCCTCTACACTCATTTTTCAAGCATTAAGCTAAGAGCATTTTGTTTGGTGAGAAATATGCACTTCATTATCTTGAGACAAAGGAAACTGAATTCTCCTCTCCTACAAAGTAAGAACTACACATTGAGTACACATGAATGATACACACACATCTTACTCCTTCAGTTGTATTTTAAAAGAAAACAGTACTGCAAATGATGCAAAGTTTGATAAGGTAGGTATCCAAAAATAAGTCTATGATTGATTATAGATTGATACAGATTATAAAATTGGGAGTGAGCTAGATATTATAAGTTTCCTCTCCAAATACCATAATCTTCACTACACCTTCCAAATGTTCACATTTCCTACTTAGCTTTTGTCAGTACAAACTAGTTAGCAGCAAGGGATACTTCACAAAAAAATGATATTCCCATTAAAAGTAAACAAAACCCCAAATCATGCTAACGTCACATTTCGAGGTTTTAATGTGGTATTCTGTTTAGAAGGTTTATTTAATCTCTGTTTTAGAACTCTTTTTATCTCACATTTCCAATTTTTTTTTTTTCTTTTAGGAATCACTGGGGTTTTTTCATGGTCATGTAATGCAATGGCGTTATACATCACTCTTCCTGGAAATCTCATTTACTATCACCAAATCGTAATGTACTAACAGAAACACTTTTGCAGTTTTAAACTAAACTATTTCTTATTTAAATTAGAGCTACTATGAGCTCAGTTTTTGAGGTAATAACTAACAATCTGGGGACAGAAATTAAGCTTGTTTTAGTCAGCTGAAAAACTTCTCCACTGATTTACAGAGGCTTTAAAAAAACATCTAATTGTAACATATTTCAGTCCACTTCTTTTATGCACCCAGCTTGTCATCTCAAGAGGCCAGACTTTAAGGATTTTCCTCCGGGCATGCAGCAGAGGCTTTAGTATTTTAACCTTTCTGTATCTTAGATTCACCATCTGTTTGAAAGGAATAACACTTGCTGAGAGAAATGGGAAGACTTTATGGCCAAATGATGATCTTTCATGTAAGTAGTACCTTTAAGATAAGTAGGGAAGTTCAAACAAGGAAAACTACTAAAATTTATCTTTTCATGCTTCTGAAGGACTTTGAAACTAGTGGTAAACACCCCACAAGTGCAAAAGGTTAGTGTGGTTGTCTGAGTACAATGCTAACGCACGCTCTGTACCTGTTCGATAGACATCTTTCGTGCCTTCCCTTGACACCTTTCTGTGTCAGCTTGGATCTGCACTACACACTGTGAGGTCCCTCCTTAGATGTCACATAGTGTACAACTTTGTCACTTGTCTTGTAATTACATTTTCTTTTCCTGGAGGCAGCAAATCCACTGTAGGCTATTGAACTCAATCAACACTTTGGGAAGGTGAGAGGTCGTTCGCACTTAGTGTCTATCCAGCTAATAGACAGTAATCCACCAGTTTCATTTCCAGGGAAATGCTTTCAGATTAAGAATACTGTTGAGACTCAGGATTTTTTTTTTTTTTTTCAACTGTGGTAAGTGCTTCACATGTTGTCACCGCTACTTAACCTTACCACTGAAATGAAGATTATCATTTGACACTGGATGCTTCGTTCATTAAAGCTGATAAACTCTTTGGGATTCTGCAAAATAAGGTGCTACAGAAGCAATTACAAAACTCAGGCTGGCAGTCTGAAATACAGTTGAATTCTGCCACCTTGGAAGACTCAGCTGGTGATTCACTCCAGCAGCCAGGCAAGCTGAATTCTAGCCTCGGGCAGAGACACCACAGATAGTTTTGAGCTCCAGGGAAGCAAAATATTTGGGACTTCCCTGTTTTCTGCCTAGTTTCCTACCTGCTTCTTGCCAGCATCTCATGCCAGCAACTCAGCATGGAATCAGGCAACAGCAAAATATTTTTTTCCATTATTTCTTAACTTCCTTAAGCCCTCTGTGCCACTTAGTGTTGCTGGGTCCTAGGGGAACTCCCACTGCTCTGCAGTCTACTTTGTGACCTTGCCTTTGCCAACAGCTGTTCCTGCATCCTCTGTGCCCCTTAGCCACATTACTTTTTATGTTTCGCTCCTGCCATGTTTTTCCTACCCACTTTATTTAAGAGAAATGGGGAATGCCAGGGTCACAGCACACAGCGCAGCATCATGCTTGGAGCCAATTTCCAGGTAACCAACAGAAGTATGTTAGCTCAGTGTCATCCCACTCCCACAGTGAGCCCCGTGCAGCTACAGAATTCATACATCTGTCTGTTTTAAATACCGGTCATCGTAATGGTAATGGTGTATTCAGTACACTTTGAAGGATTACCATCAACAAAATTGTTACTTTATGCTTGCCTAGTCAATAAAACTTAAATAATATCTAATTCAAATACAATACTAGTCCATAAAAATTATAGATAGGGAATACATCAAGATTCAAACTATCTCTGTGTTCTCTGGCAAAGAAATATCTATAAAACCTAGAGCAAATGTCTATACTAACCTGCAGTTTTATGCTTTCTGCTTTTGGGAAGCATAAGAAAGTTTAACCTTGCTTACAGGAAAAACATATGAAGAGACACTGAATAAAATCCCTGTTCTTTACATCCACGTTTTGGAAGACTGTTAACAGGTTCCAAGTACACCTACTGCTCCTTAGAAGCTTAATATTTCTTTTAAAATACACCTTTGGTCCCCAAATAATAGAGTAATAGGTCAGAATGTAAGAAATAAGGACTACATTGTATACAGTTTGCCAGGTATTTTTTCTTTATTTGTCTGTAAATGCTAGTACACTTCTTCCAGATTTCTGAGCTGCTATGTCACAGTGATGTTGCTTGCCTGCAAAAAAACCAAAACAAAACAAGAAAACCCCAGTATTTATACAAAATGTGTGCAAATGTTATTCATACTCTCTGATTGCATGATGAATTATTGAAGGATAGTTTCACAAATATTTCTCATTAAATGTTAATCTTATTGATTTTAAAATACAAATAAATTTGAATTTAATGCCATCACATCTTTAATGCTTTCAGAGACAGACCTTAATAACCATATGGATATGAAACAAAGATGGAATTCTGAGAATAAATTATTACTTGGGAGTCCAGTCAAACTGCAAAGCAACTGTACCATATCTCCTGCATGCTGGATGTACTGGCATTTCACTAATACTGGCATTTCGGTAGTACTGGGTATATTACAATAGCATTGTTTTTTGCTTTAAAGTCTAGATTTACCCTGCAGCACAGTTGCTTTGCATTATAATGACCACCAAAAGTCGTTCTAAAACTAGATGTAAGAGAATCATATCAGTGATAAATGATGTTGAATTGCAATGTACTTCATTATAAAATAAAAAGATGTATTGCAATAGGAGGATTTCTTATTTATATATCATTCATAAATAGTAACATAAGTGGAGTACCCAGAAACCAGAGTTTCAATCTCCTATGTGTAATAGGTGGCCTCACAAAGATCTTGCATCAAATAAAATGCACAGAAGAAACAACTGAAGGAAAAAAAAAAAGTAGGACAAAAATGAACATAAAAATTATAAAACTATTGTGTAAACATTCAGGCAGTAGAATAGATTCCCTGTCACGTTTTCCAGATAACCAAATTAGGATCTTGGAAAAGCTTCCTGTAGCCATGACTTTCCTGTACAAATCTCTTCTTCAGATAATAGACCACATAAAGTGTTTGGAGAAAGGTGAGAGAATATGGCCCAAATTTTAACATTCTGTTTCATTTTTTCCTGAGGCTTTAATTCAAACTCATTTCCTTGACATAGGAGGAAAGCTATATTTTTTCTTTTTAAAGGTTCATTTAGACAAAGCTCTCTGGAAGAAAAAGAAAATAAATCAGAGGTGATTAAAAAAAGACAAGACGCAAAGTAAGTTTCATAAATAGATTTTTAATATTATTTTTTACCTGTTGTGTCACTTCAAGAAAATTATTAACTCATAAAATTATAATATTTCTCAGAGAAATAGACCTTTCAGTATTGGGTTTCAGCTTCTCACCTTGATTTCCCCTTTGCCCAATTTTTGTCACTGCTCGTGATGCACAGATAGCGATGGTTTGATTAGATAACCTAGAAATAAGTAAAACTCTTGCCTGTGGTCTCTATGGTAATACTCCACAATTCCCCAAAAGAACCTTCTCCTTATTAAATCCAAATTCTCTCATTTGCTGAAGTTCACATTTCAAAAGCTCAGGACACCGTTTTACAGATAAACAGGAAAGAAATTCCAAGCCCTTGAGCCCTTGGGAACATACACACAATCCAAGAGGAGTTTTTTCTTCTCCCCTTCTTCTGCTCCTCAGGTGTAATGTCTAAATGGCAGGCCTAACACTCTTCTTATTGTAGTTTACTTCCACAGGTCAGTGAATCTGTATTTTGTGCAGAACAACATGAAGAGGCTTTTTCATGAGTTTCCTAGAGGGTGAGAGTTTATAATCTATATCCCTTCAAATAGAGAAGTCATTGAACTTTCTGCTTTCTATACAGTGGCCCAGCTTTCACAGGAGAGATGAGGATCTCTCCCTTCCCGCACATTCAAAAAAAAAAAAAAAAAAAATCTTTCATTCCACTGGTTTATTCATATTAATATGGACAAACAAGACTAGAATTTTCTTAGAGACAGAAAAGAATTGAAGCCTTCATCAAGACCTCTGAAATAGCTCTAACCATTCACCATTAAACAGAAGGTAACAAACAGTAGATATAAAGCATGATGACACTTTTGCTGATTCTATCTATTTCTGAAATAGGATCTAGAACTGCATTTAGGAGGAAACCCATCAATGTGTAGAAGGTATGATCTAAAAACCTCAGCTCAAATCCATAACAGTGAGAGTTAGTAATGGAGTATATTGTTGATGGATATGATTTGGCACTTTTGTACTTCTGGATACAGGTCTAGGTCAGGATTTTAGATTAAAAAGTCAGTCTTTAAATATATTAGAGACCCTGTTTCAGCAAGCTCAATGGGTTTCTATGAACGATAGTTTTTGAGACGGGTGCCTAAATATTTCTAAACACATTTTGAGCCAGAAAATCTTTTTCTGGTCATATTAAAACATAATTGTGTCAGTGAAAATGATTTCCAGAAAAATGCTTTGTTCATGCACTTTTCCTATCACAGTCATTTGCGTACTTGTAGTGTAGTCTTGACACCAAATGCAAAGTCACAGTTAAGCAGCAACGTTGTCAGAGAAGGGCAAGGATTTCTAATGGATAATTACAATATTGCTGATGTATCTGTTTTTCATTGCTCTATACTGGAATGAAAAATCATTTTATGCAGTCTAATCCTGGAATATCTTGGCAAGATCTCCTGTCTTGAACTACACTGTCATCACTTTTTTCTTTTTTTTTATTTTATTAATACACTTTTCAGAGGACTTTTAAACCCATCCAGAACTCAGAGCTGCTTTACATACTGTAAAATATTCTTTTTGAATTAAAATTATCTAGCTTGTCTTAGTTAATCAATTAAGATTATTAAGTGCATCATAACACTGTACACAAAGAGACAACACTCATAAATCACTAGACAGTCTAAATTAATTGCCACAGGTAGCACCCTGCCAACAGCACATATAATTACTTTTTTTTTCATACAGAATGGAATATCAGAAATTTGCTGCTAGCATTAACCAGACAAAGAAACATTAGTATATATGATAAAATGTCTAGAATGCTTGCAGATTTTCCAAAGCTGCATTCCACTTATGAACTACACTTTTCTGGGTCTTCATCTTCTATATCTGTAGTTCACCCCCACATCAAGCATAACTCTCTTCTCTTTCTGATTGAACTGCCAGTCCAATGCCAGTGAAACCATGTCTTCAGAGCCACAAATTGAAAAAGGCAACTTTAGATAAACCCTGATCTACATTGATTCAGTAAAAGGATCAGGGGTAAAAAGAGGGACTTCTTTACAGAATAGTAGCAGGTAGAAGAAATGAAGCTGGAAAAGAAAGGCATCAGTCAAAATGGAAATTAATGTTGCTAACAGAAAACTATTTATTAAAATGCAACCAGCTCAGATTTATGGCAAGCTGAAGTAAACTCTGTTCTTCACCCCTCTTTCCCAAGCATCTACCAACAGAGTACATGGATCTACCATGTGTGGTCGCAGCTGTGTGGCCTCTCCATTCAAAGCAGGGTTCTATACTGCCTTCCATTTCTTAACTAAAATCCTTTTGAAATCAATTTAAAGGATTCAATTAATTTCACTATTGAATGGCCACATAGAATCTTGACTCATGGGAAACATAAACACTAAAGACTTCATAGGACTCAGGTGTAAGAATACAGCTCTCAATGATTTCAGTGAGATGGAAAAAAAATCATGCTACCTACTTTCTTCCACTTTTATGCATCTTGCCAAGGAAAGCCTTGAAAGATTAGCTCTGGTTGGAAACAGAACTTAAATAACTTCTTTATATTCATAGAATCACAGAATCATTTAGGTTGGAAAAGACCCTTAAGATCATTGAGTCCAACCGTAAACCCAAACCCAACACTGCCAATTCCACCACTAAACCATGTCCCTCAGTGCCACATCTACACATCTTTTAAACACCTCCAGGGATGGTGACTCAACTACTTCCCTGGGCAGCTTGTTCCAATGCTTGACAACCCCTTCAGATGAGAACTTTTTCCTAATATCCAATCTAAACCTCCCCTGGCACAACTTGAGACTGTTTCCTCTTGCCCTATCCCTTGTTACTTGGCGAAAGAGACCAACACCCACCTCGCCGCAACCTCCTTTCAGGTAGTTTTAGAGAGGGATAAGGTCTCCCCTGAGCCTCCTTTTCTCCAGACTAAACAACCCCAGTTCCCTCAGCCCCTCCTTATAAGCTTTGTTCTTGTGACCCTTCGCCAGCTTCATTGCTCTTCTTTGGACACACTCCAGGACCTGAATGTCTTTCTTGTGGTGAGGGGCCCAAAACTGAACATAGTATTCAAGGTGTGGTCTCATACTGACCACAACTCTTGGAGTGTAACCATCCAGACAGTTCCTTATCCAGCGAGTGGTCCCTCCATCACATCCAGGTTTCTCCAATGTAGAGGCAAGGATGTCATGCAAGACAGTGTCAAAGGCTTTGCACAAGTCCAGGTAGACGATATCAGTTGCTCTTCCCTTATCCACCAAAGCTGTAACTGCATTCTAGAAGGCCACCACATTTGTCAGGAAAGATTTGCCTTTAGTGAAGTCACTTTGGCTGTCACAAATCACCTCCTTATTTTCCATGTGCCTCAGCATAAATCCCAGGAGGATCTGCTCCATGATCTTGCCAGGCACAGAGGCGAGACTGACTGGCTTGTAGTTTCCTGGGTCTTCCTTATTTCCCTTTGTAAAAATGGGTGTTATGTTTCCCCTTTTCCCCTTTCTCTGAAGGAGACACTCAAGCAGGGGAGCCCAGAATTTTTTGTTCTCGTATCTTAGAAATCTGCACAATATCTCCTCAAATAACTCTACAAAGAGTGGAACTGAATGCAGATCTTCTGGCACCCTAAATTTTCTGTCAAATTGTAACAGAAAATAAATTTCCTCTCTGACTCTTTTTTAAAAGGAAAACATTGGTATTCTACCTAAAAAGAGCAACGTAATTGCTCCAAGGCATGACAGAGTACCACATCTGACAAAATGAAAGAATCTTGATCTTTATAAAAAGGATGCAGGTTCTAATGTTGAGTCTAAATTCGCAACCATTAGCTCCAAAAACCTCAAGGAGAGCAAAATTTAAAATACTTATGCAGTATTGCCTAGATGTGTCAGGCTGAGGAAAGGAAGAAGGACTGTTTTCATCACCTACACTAATCTTAACTCTCTGTTTTGCCCCTTTCTGTATTGTAGAACTTCTTTAATATCACTAAACAGATTTCAATCCCTGGGAAAAACATGGGGCAAGCCCTCTTGAAGGTTATTTCAAGAAAGAGTAGAAAATAGCTGGGAACAATGTAGCTTTGGCAGCATCAAATGCCAACAGCGTTCTGGGTAACCTTAACAGGAGAATAGTGAGAACATGAGAGGAGCAATTATTCTGCTTTACTTTGTGTTTTTTAGACCACATACAGAATGTTGCGTCCAGTTTTGGGGCCTCAGTACAGGGAAGACATTGAGCAACTGGAACAGGTTTAACAGAGGGTCACTAAGATAGTTGGGGCTGGATCACTTTTGTGCTGCTAGGAGAGGCCAAGGCAGCTGGGTTTGTTCAGCCTGGAAAAGGATCACTAATCCTAATAGGACCTCCCCAGTGCCTATGAGTGGGTTACTGAGAAGGTGAAGCCAGACTCTTTACTAAAGTGTACAGCAGAATAATGAGACAATGGTCATAAACTGACATGGGAGAGGTTCTGACTGAACATAAGAAGAAAAAATTATGAGGGTAATAACTGAAAATGGTTGCCTGTGAGGCTGCAGGTTTTCAAATCCCACCATACAAAGCCCTGAGGCATCTGGTCTGAATTCGTTGCTGACCCTCCTTTGAGCATGACTTTGGATTACAGACCTCCCAAAGTCCTTTCCAATCCGAGCAATTCAGCAATTCAATTATTTTAATGGCAACAGCCACTAGGAGAGTCCAGAAGCTGTTAAGACTAAATATTTAGGGGCCTCACAGCTTCTAAGGAATCACACAGTGCATAGCCCAGTGATGTTCAGGTTTTGGCTTCCCCCTCTGAGAGACAACTGTTCCTCCAGCAAAGAGCATGCAATTAATCCCATGACGGGATTCCACATTTTCCCAGCTAAATCAGAATGCAAAGCACATCCATTTTCAGTGTCATTTTTTGCAAAGCTAGTGCATTAAAGCTGCCTATCCTGCTCTAACTCTGAAGCCTCAGTGTTGTATTTTTCCTAGACAGATGCCAAATTGATAAAAATCTGATTTTTCAGTACAGCTGTTCCAATTGAATCCTCATTGCTACAACCACATTAGGAAACAAAGAGAGGTAAAATGGTTGGAAAATATTTTCTTTCCTACTTAATGTCCAGATTGTTGGTGTGAAGGTCTCTAGTCTTTGTCTTGGCTTCCACTTGCAAACTGGGCATTGACATCTGTTAATCGCTTGCTTCTAAGGGAATTGAATTTAAAACATACTGTACATACAGTGCCAAATTCACTGTGTGTCACAAAGGCGAGATTGTTTTCTTCCTCCTGTTTTGTATTTACAGCTAAAGCAAATTGGAAGGAAACTGGTGACTATCATGAACTGGAGAATAAGAGCAATAAGAGATATAACCAAATAACACTCCACTCATGGATCCAGTTGCAAAAAAATTATTTAGCAGCTGCTGTCTCAGAGCATCTACATAAGCCTCTTTTGATCCCCAGGTTTGGACTGTATATGAAATAAGCAAGCTATAAAACCCAAACTTTTATTAAAACTGTACTACATCCAGAAGCCTGAAGCCAAAGGCACACAGAAAGTATATCAGGGGCAGCTTGAACATGAGTATCCTGAAGCTACTCACGATATACTGAAGAATTGTGCATCAGGGTGCAGTGGAGTTCCTGAGAGTTAAATGAAAGATAAACTGAAAAGGATCCTTTACCTGCCAAGACTTGAGTTCAGCTTCCTGAGTTTCTCCTGCAGCATCACAAGTGATCACATCACTAGACCCCAAAGTAGAGCAGCATGATTTTTCCTAGAATCTGGCCTCACCGTGAGAGAATGAGACAAACAGGTAGAAACACCCAACTCCTCGTCACTCTTTTCTGCACTTTGTGAATTTAGATTTGGTCCCCTTTTCTGTCTTCAAATCAGAGGAAAAGGCAATAGCTTACCCTGCAGAGACGCTCTTGTAATTCGTTAAAAGTGGAGCAAAAGTGAAGGGCTTTGTGAAGCCAAAAGCATGATTATTTTCCCACCCACACGAGTGTTAATCTGTAGTCACTGGAGTTTTTGGTGTCAAACTGCTATAAGCAAAAGAAGTATCAAACTGTAACAGTCACTATTGCCTTTAGTATCTGGCAAGTTACAGACAGCTGCAGTGGAGGAGTTTGCTTACTGCAATTTTTCGTTTTACTCATTTAAACATACTTTTTCACTAGAGTGTTCTGCCAAGTGCAACAGAGGCCTCCTACAGAGGCCTGCAATCCTTAAATGCTCTTTCAGTCTAATGCTGGTGCACTAAAAAAAGGGAAAGTCTCACCTGAGTAGCTCCATTTTGAAGATAGAATACCAACATCTTTACCTGCCTGAGTACTTCTTCCCACTCTTGAGTCAGCCAGCGTGCTGTCAGGACTGTACTGCTTCTCATGTGGTCAGAGAAAGTTTGTGTCTGTGTCTCACCCCGCTCCAGTGGACAGTTGAGAGAGGTTTTTTTGTGATTCCCTGAAAAGGAGCACTGCCTATGTGGAGTCAGGTAATGACTCAAGGAACAATACAACACAGCTTTACTTACCTCAGCAGCTGCAAAAAACATCACGAATCAGCTTCTCAGAGTCAAGCGCCAACTCACACTTATCAATTATCACCAGACATCACCTATCCATTAAGCAAGGACCAAATAACGCTCAATCATTATTTGGAGGCAAAAATCAGACAGAGGACAGAGTAGGAAAGAGTTGAGAGAGAAGAAAGAGGGGAGCATAAAGAGAGAGATAGACAGTGACAGACAAAGACAAGACATAAAGAAAAACATAGAGATTTCACCACCCCCTCGCTCCCACACCATGTCTTCTTCTCAGGCACTAACAACTTCTGTGGGGTGATGGGTTGACAAAGAGCAGGTGGTTGAGCTCACAGTTCAGTCTGTCCAGGATCACCCCCATGGGAGACAGGCCTTTTACCTTTTGGGTTGACATTTGGTGGGTGACAGCAGCCCTGCATCCAGGTTGCCTTTGAGGGGTGGCTGGTTCTCCACAGGGAGACAAACCCCAGCCCACAGCAACCATGCGCCACTTCAACAGGTGTGTCTGTCTCTCAAAATGTTAACAACTTGCTACTGTTCTTTCACAAAAGAGCTTTTCTTCCAACATGCTCTGCCTGACATGGTGGCATGGTGGCGCCTCCTCTTTAGGAATGTTCTGCACTAATTGTTTGAGACATAAATATCATCTGGGGGTGATGGGTAAGGGGGAGGTGATGGGTGAGGGTCCATAACAGTCTGCCCTAGAAGTGGCTCTGGAAGCACAGAGAGTAGAGAAAAGCCCACCTAGTTAGGAGGCTACTTTAGGCACTGCCAAAATGTTGGACATTTTCACCTGCGGAGAGATGGTACCAGCAAGCCGGTGCAATCTAACATCACCACAAAAAATTTTTCCTGTACAAGGCAAAGAAAAAGGTAAAACTCTTCCATGAGCCAGAAAAAAAGCTTATTAGTGAGCTTTCCTTTCTTCATTGACCTATTGAGAATCCAGGGAGCCACAACAGGGAAAACAGCCTATTTCCTGTTTCTGTCCGTTAACCATACTCTCCCAAGTATGACAGAACAATGAAGCACTTCCATCTGCTTTGGATCTCTTGAGAAACAGGAGAGGTTGCCTCTCAATTCCCCTGGGTCAGAACAATTAGCGAGGTAAGAAAGGAGAACACATATATCTGTTTCTAGGAAACAAATGAGATGCTTGATTGTTTATTTCTTAAACTCCAGGTAAATCTTTTTATCTATGTTCATGGACGATTGGACAGAATTAAGTACTCTTTACAAAGCCAGCACATTCATCATGTCATCACATTGGAGATGACAAATATTTGCTGCAGAATACAATGCTTTGTCAACATATGTCAACATATACCTAGCAGACTCACTTGTCTGCTTTTATTAGGGCAGCCCTGCCTACCTTAGCTGTGTTGTTTTTGATAAAGAGGATATAAAGCAGCCGAACAGGACAGAAACCTCAATGTGATGGACTTGCTCAGGGCCCTGAGGGCACCAATAGGCCTTACTGGCCCTGACCAGGCTCACCTGGGACCCCCACCCACCCCCTGCCCGTAGGCCAAGGAGCTGCATGTCAGCTCAGTCCGAGGCCATCAGTCCTGGCCTGGGCTGTCACAGGTGTGCCTGTCCTCAGCCTTGCCTCTGGTCTGGGTTCCTGGGTGAACCTTGGAGCTATGTTGTAGGCAGGTTGTCTCTGACACCATCACCAGATGGACGTCAGACAACACTGCATCTTGTCTCCAGCCTGTCCCTTGCCCCTTCTCCTTTTGACTCCCGCTGGCCTCCTGGAGGGATGCAGGACCTGGTAAACCTTACTACCAGTCCCTGTCTCAGCCCCCCATGTTAAGCCCATGCAGGACTGTGCCACACCAGTGAGGGCACAGACTGTGTGGGGTCACCCTCAGCTCTTAGCTTGTCCCCCTCACGGTGCAGCCACCCCTTGCTGCACCATGACACTCAACATCGCATGAAACTTTTTTCTTTAAACTGATTTTAAAACAGCATTACCTAGAGAAGACTGGTTTATTTCCCTCAATTGTTACTTATTCTGTCGTTGTATCTCATTTAGTCTATGTTCAGTCTTGCTTAATGAGATACTTCAGAGAAGACAAGTGGTTCTGCTGAGGTAAAAGCTTGTCGTCATAACAGTGTAACCATGATGTTTTGTATTACGATGTCTGTTCTTGCTTCTCAAAAAAAAAAAGAAAAAAAAAAAGGATGGTGAATCATCAGCATTGCATACATCACTGACATCACTTAACTCTGATTTAGAGTCACGAGGCTACACTTTCCAGAAACACCCTTAGCTTTGATCCCATAGTATGGCCAAGCACATTTTTCCTCGTTAAACAGGAAGCATCTTCTACACTTTGTTAAATTAATGATATAAGACTCCCCTGTGTAATATATTAATGTAGATTATCCTGTACCAAAAACCATCCATAGGAAAGCAAGAACTGAGCAATCATTTTCTCTACAAGTAGAGAAAACTTTAATGGTAATAGAATGTCAAGTTTGATATTGCTAGTTCTACTACCAGTAAAAGCAAACTTTGCAAAATCATGGCATTACTTTCATTACCTGTGTATTAATTTTCAGATTTCTCTTGCGAAAAAATCTCTTATTTCACCAACATTTCAACAACAAAATGGAAAAAAAATTAAGTCCAACAGTGAAAATGTGGTTGCCATCCCTATTTCCCTTCTTCAAGAAAGCAAATAACTAAAGATTAAAAAACAAATTAATATTTTGCATAATCTTGAAGGCAAAAGTGTTAAGTAAATTTAGTCTGTTCAACTCTAATGCATTTGTAAAAGGAGTGACCTATTAAGAAATTAAGTTTACTAATGTTGTGACTTATGGAAAAATCCTTTAAGATTTAATTAACTAAATATTTTCCACAAATTTTAACCATTCAAAGAATGAGTACAATATTATCTGTTCATCAAGGTCTGTAAGATACTTTAAAAGTTGAACACCAGCTATAATTCTTTGTGAAATTCTATGGCCTTTTAAAACACATTTTGAGATGCAGAATAGTTTTTCTGCTAACGTTATTGACAGCATATCATGACACTTCATTAAAATTCCATACAACCTACTGCTGGCTTTGTTCTATTATATTTCATGGGATTTGTCCATGAAGATTTTGTTGTATCTTGATAGGACCCACTATCTCATTAAGAAGTGTTTGGTGTTCCCATTTGTTCATATCTCCCTGTTGGAGAAGAACAGATGGTGTCAACTGTTACTATAACTGAGGGTAAAAGTAAGATATTATTTGTTGCTTGTATAGTGGAACTCTCTTGATTTTGAAATTAGTTTTTATCTGATATACAACTTCTGTAGTCAATTTCAGTTTTGAAATAACTTTTCTGCAGAATATTTTTCTCGGTAATATCAATGAAAGGGATGACTGTAAGAATTGTATATTTTGCATTACAAAACCAAACAAAACAAAACAAAAACAATTATGCACTAACTAAAGCGCTCCTCCATAGAAATGGCATTGTGGACTACATTACATATGCATTTGGCTCCACTCCCCCCAGTGGAGAGAACTAAGCTTTGTGCTTATTAAAATAAATTTTAATGGGAAGAATGTGTGTCAGTATTGAGAAGCAATAAGCAGATTTTTTGGCAGGCTAAACAGATAAGCTACTGTTCTTGTTGCTAAAAAAAATCAATTTTTTAAAAAAATCCTTCTATTTTATGCAGCATCAATTATTACATTTAGATCATTTTTGCATTAGTCAAACTGAACTAATCAGATCTAGTGGCCCATCTGTTCTTCAGTCAAAAATAGTACTTTTCACCAAAAATATACATTAATACTTGATGTAAATATGTCTACATTTAATTTAACTTGCAGGTGAGAAAATGTGTTTCAGCAGAAAGGCAGCTGAGCCCCACCTTTTAATTTATGTCAATTTAACTTTTTTTTTTTGCATTAATAATGGGGGATTTTTTTTGTCATTTTATCTTTTCTTTAAGAATTATGTTCTAAACAGGATTTTTACCCGTTGAGCTAAGATTGTTCTCTTATTGATCTCCAGTGGCTATACAGGGTGACATTCTGGATCTACTGACAACTGAAGGAGTTCTGCCAAGACCTACACTGTTTCCAGGATTTCACTCATAAACTATAACTAAATTACCTGTAACCTTCAACCAAGTAGATGATAATTCTACTTATGTGTTACTCATTTCCATGTCTTCATTTAGCTTATTTTTTCTAGTGGGTTCACAGAAAGACAACCATTTGCTTTTTTGATATGAAGTTTTCAAACTGAGTCTGTAAGAAATATTTGATTACAGCAGGATAACTCTCCTAGTGCTCTACACTAAACATATTTCATATAATAACATAATTGCTGCAGTTAAACAATTTTAATTCTTTAAGCCTCTGACACTGCCTGAATTTGATTTCTAAATTCATAACAGTCCAAAAGAAACTCCAGTGATTTTTCCCCTGTGTCATGTCTTAACTTTGTTTTCCTCTTACTGAAAGAGAAAAATAAAATTTCAAACCTATATATAAAAACAACAGCAAGAAATAGTTCAGTGGTATGGAACTGCTATATCAGGGTTGCACATTATGAAATTTGAATTGGCAACTATTACTGAATATACGAATAAGTTGACTAGAACTGTTGCTAGTTTTCAGGGGAGGAGGGTAGCCCTTTTCTTACTGTCATACTGTCTGCTGATGGTGAAGGAAGGTTAAGTCTGCTTCCTCTTCTCCCAGTAAATCTACATCAAGTGAGAACAAGGGCCTAAGAGTGTATCTTTGATAAAAATTGCTCAGAAGCATATTTCTTATGTATTTCTTACCCATATCATCCCATATTACTTTGCTAGATACTGTAATGTAAGTTTTCCCTCTCATTTATCTTCTTGTGATAGGTAAACCTGACTTAGAGCTTATTGATATTACCAAACACTAGTCATTTTATTCAATGTATGTGCATGAGGCATTCAAACTCAACTACACCACCCTGTTTTAACTCAGCTTGAAGAGATTATAGTCCTCAGAAGACGTTCAGACCTGTAAGCTTGTAACAGTTAGCTATTGGTGATTATGGCAATAAGAAAACGATGTACAAAATATATTTAAATTAAACAGTATTGGGGAATGTTCATGGGCATTGGAACTTGGTAACACACACCCTTAAATTGTTATAACACTCCCTTCAACAGTTTTGAGCCAGGCCAAATAGCGCTTTCTGAAATAATTTCAAGGCACAGTGTTGGAGTTTGGCATAGGCCAAGGACCATTCTCAGTCTGGATGCAGCTGTCCTGTTTTGGAGGGAAAAAGTGCTTAGCAGTTTGGCCATAAGCTATTTGCTGCCAGTAGAGTTCAGTGTCAAAGAGCAGTTTCAGGCACATTTATTAGCATAGCTATAGCCAAAATAATCAAAGTATTGTACATTTTGGCTATTTGTCCCCATCCTCTTCCAGCCCACTGCTCACACTTTTAGTGCCCTGGAAGCAAGCAAAGGACTTAGTATAAACTGGTTTCAATCCAGAGAGGCATGCATCAACTTATACCTAAAATCAGCAAAAGATTCTCCTTCTCAAATAATTAATATTGTTAAATAATAGATTCAAATTAATGCTCATCAAGCCTTCAGTTTAAGCCTTTCAGCAGAAGCACTTCTGGAGTCGGGAGTCACCTAGATCCTCTGGGAGTTTTGAGATCATCAGGGCACGCCTTGGAATTCTTTGAGAAACATCGGGGTGCTCACTGCCGCCAGGAAAGGATAGCCACCCAAGCCCATGACTTCCAGCAAGCTCTAGCAGCTTCTAACAAGCTCTGGCAGCTGTTCTTTGTCAAAGGAGCACTGAGTTTTGTTCCCACCAACTCCTGATTCGGGAGGATCAATCACCCCTTCAGCAGGTGCTAGGGAGAGGTTTACAGAAGTGCTGGCTCAGTACAGAGCTTCCAGAAGTGGAAGCACCTAACAGATGTGGCAGTTTTTGCAGAAGGGAGCCAGGAACTTTGCTGAGGACAACATACATGGGCTCAGTGGTGGTGGTGACATGCCACAGGGCACAGTCACAGCAGCTGCTGGAGCAGCTATCCCTGTAACACCAGGGTTGTGGCCCAGATGAAGGACACAATGGAGGAGCTTCCAATGGAGGACACAGCCCTTCAGGCTTGGGGCTGCAGGGGTGCCTGGAGCCTTTCATTAGGACTCGGTTGAGGGTGCAAGGTGGGCTCCTTGCCTGCAGGAGGTGTGTGCTGATGAACAGCTTGTGTTGTTCCTCTAGGAAAGGAGCTGGAGAAGCAGGTAGGCAGACTGCACAGCATCAGAGATGGTGAGAAAGAAGTTCACTGGATCTTCTCCCAAGACCCTGCAGATACAAGAGCCTGAAAACCCAACTGGCAGAGGCAAAGGCAGAATCTGTGTATATCTGGACAGGAAATGAAAACTCTTGTGATGACCAAGGTTGGAAGCTGTTTCCCCTGCAAATCTAGGTCAGTGGGCTAGTAGCAGATGAGGGGCTGGAGCTCTGTCAAAGAAAACACTCAAGCTGGCTGAGCCTGAGTAGCAGGAGGAAATAATAGCAGCTCCCGTCTTACCTCTCCTCTAGGGAGATTAGCCGCTTATTAGCACTCAGATCCAGGACCTCGGGAAGAAGCTGCTGGGGCTGACTAGTCCTTCTACTACTGCTCCCTGCTGCTTTTCCATGTGTGCACTGATACTTCCAAGGGTCACTTGGAGCATATGATGTGACTACATGACTGGGATCAAGAGACAAGAGCATGGAAGCCCAGATGGTTTTCTCCTCAAACCTTCTGGTAAGAGGAAAGGGCTTTAGGAGGACTGGATGGGTTCTGCAGTCAATGCCTGGTTCCACATTGGATATGGAAAACAGAGATTTGGCCTTTACAACTATGGAACCATTTTGGAGGATCATGGTGGGAAGAGACATGAAGCACCTTTGCCAACAAGCTGAACAGTCTGGTAAGAAATGCTTTAAGTTAGGGACAATGGGGGAGGAAAATGACAGCTAACAGTAAACTGAGGAAGTGGTGGACCAGGCCGGCAATCAAAGGGTACATGGTGATTTGGAGGGGAGAGGCCTCACAATCAATGTCGCTGTAGCAATAACACAGCAGGGCATAAGCAAACCAGGAGGTTTATGGAGTACATTGGTGACAATTTCCTAACACAGGTGACTGAGGAGCTGGCACTTACAAACAAGGAAGAACTAGTTTGGGATTGAAGGTGGGATCAAGTTTGGCAGCAGTAACCATGAGATGGATCACAAGAGGAAGAAGCAAAGCAAATAGCAGGATTGCAGCTCTGGACTTGAGGAGAGCCTGTCATTGGCCTGTTCAAGCATCTACTTAGAAGAACCACACAGGATATGGTCCTGGAGAGAAGGAGGATCAGCTCCTCCAAACTCAGGAACAATCCATCCCCATGTGCAGAAAAGCAAGCAAAGGTGGTAGGAGGCTTGCATGGATAAACAAGAATCTCCTGAAAAACATAATAAGGAAGTAGATAAGATGTGGGAGCAGGTGACTTAGAAACGATATAGGAACACTGTCCAAGCATGTCAGGACAGGATTGGTAAAGTCAAAATTCAACTGGAGTTGTAACCGGTGAGGGGTATGAGGGGCAACAAGAAGGGCTTCAACAGCTGCCTCACCAGTGAAAAAAAGCCTAGGGAAAATGTGGACCCACTGCTGAATGAGACACAGGACTGGATGAAAAGGGGCATGGAAAAGGACAAAGTACTCTGTGCCTCTTTCTCCCCAGTTTTTATTGATAAGACTAGCGGTCCCTGCAATCAGTAGAAAAGTCTGGAGCAAGGAAGACTCCTTGGTGGAGAATGATCCGGTTATGGAACACTTAAAAAAACCAGCATGAGTACTGAGGAGTTTGGCCAATGTCATTGGGAGACAACTCTTGATGATCTTCCCATAGCATTCCCCTAGAAAAGCTGATAAAATATAGGCTAAATAAGGAGACAGGTGGATTGAAAACTGCATGAAGATCTAGACTCTTCTCAGTAGTGCCTAGTGACAGTATGAGAGGCAACGGACACAATTTGAAATACAAGAAACTATTTTTCTGCCACAGTACGAAGTAATATCCATGGAAGACCAATTATTTCTTTATTGATTACATTTTTCCTATTTAAAGAGTGAACATGCCTCAATGGCAAAAATATATTGATGTCTGTTAATGTTAGGTCATTGACATATCCATTTTTCTGCTCCTGAAAAGGTTATTCTGATGATGTGTGAACATCGAAAGAAGTTCAATATTGTAAGCAATATTGATAAATATGTGGCAGCTTAGATAGTTTATTCAATTTAGGTCAATTTTTTTTTTATATGACACCGTGAATCCAACAGTTGTCTATTTCATTATTTTTCTTTTTTTTTTTTAACCTATGAATTCACCATCTCAAAAGCCAAGTATTTCTTTAAATATTTCCTGTCCACTTATATTTTTTTACTTCTTCCTGAACCAACTTAGGAATCATTGCTCTGTCCTCCATGTTACAGTAAATGAAATGGAAGATTGTAGTGTTTTCCTTGCTCAGAAAGAAGTAGTGGGAACTAGACGACTACAACATCATGAGTTGTTAGGTATGGGCTAATCAGTGAGTTTGCAAGTTGGTTTAGGTGCTCCATTTTATGTAGAGATGTGATTTATGCCTCCATGCAAAATGACTTAGTTTCCCTTGGATGTCCTTTACATATGTTGATTATTAAATTACTGATCACCAACAATTTCATAAAGATCTATTAGTTAAACTTATTGTCTCACCAATGACGTTGTTTTTCTTTCTCATTATATGTTTGCAAATTAATAAATAAAAATGCAATAATGAAACTTTATCAGATGCAAAATCATAGTTACCAGGGGAGAAAAAAGACTTCCTTCTTTCTGATATTGTAGAGGGGAAATGAAGACTAATCTTTAAGCACTCATGTCCCCATTAATGAATGATGAAACACCTGGCTATAAAGAAATCCATTATTATTAAACATAATATTCAAACTGAAGATATTGAAAAGGACTTCCGTTCATTAAATACACAGAAGAAATAAAATTTTATGTCTTCTTAGTATTAACACAATCATAAGTTATACTTTTTTCCCCTTTCTATTTGATTACATCATTCTTGTTTCTTTGATATTCAGTTTCTGTAATATTAAAGGTAAATGTAGTATTTCCTTTCAATGTGTCTATTATTATATCTTCTATTATTTTGTACCTGCACCTGTTTTATTAAGGAAGAATTAAAATTGTGTAACTGATACTCTGTACAATATTTTGATTGGCAACTTCAGTATTTATGTTTCACAAATCTGCTGACAGCAAAAAAGGACGGGGATTTTAACTAAAGCCATTATGCATAGGTCAGAAATCAGAAAACACATACAGACAAACCAAGGTTTTACTATAATGAATAAATTCTTTCTCCTTTTGCACTTTTCTGAATTCTTAATGATGTGTCAAATATCACGAAAACAGCAAAATATGTTATTCTATCTCAGATTTATCTATTCAGTTCCTACTGATGAGGGACCACAAAAAAAAAAAAAAAAAAAAAAAAAAAAAGCACATCTCTAAGTCCTTACTGAGATATAACAGTTGGTCACAATGTATTTATCAAACAGTAATGTGAAACCACATAAAATAATATCTAGAGGATTAATAAATTCCCTGGATATGAAATTCTTATGCATTTAAACTAGGGAACAAATGTTTAGAAAGGGAAATTCTTTATTTCCTGGCCGACAAATACATCACTGGTAAAACTAAATTATTTGTTGTGTAATCTCTGTTTTAAAGGCTTGCACTTTTCATGAATCTTCTTTGCCGTCCTGCAATAGTAACATGAAAAATTCTTTTCCTTTTAAAGGGGAAAATAATAACCAAAATGCTAATGCCACTCTCCTGTTCAAACTGTCAGAACCAGCTTACCCCTATTGCGCAAATCTCACTTTTGTGGAAATAGAGTTGTCAAATGAGAAAGTTCTCACAAAAACCACGCAAATCCTTGAAAAGACACTTTCTGTTCATGCAATAGAAGTCATGAGTTATCTAACATATAAATCATTCTTTATCAGCTCTGATCGAGGTGATTCATTCCTGACGTAAATTAAAATTGTAATTCTAGTGCTTTGATGAATGTAAATCACTCAGTGTATAATGAAGTCAAGCTTCTCTGAGTTTCAGTTTTTAAGTGGTATTTCTAATATGTTTGTTCATAAATCTAAAATCTTCTTAAAGCATATTTGGCTGTTGGGCTTTTTATTCAAGGGAGAATAATGTTACCAAATCACACGTATTGAGTGTGCCTCCAGTAAACTAGAGAATCTTGAAAAACAACTGCATACACAACCTAGTATAAAGAAGCCTGGAGTGATTTATTTAAAAGTTTTTTCAAGAGATGAAAACGCTGAAGGTAGTTGAACCATGAAGGTACAACACAAGCAAGAAGAAAACAGTGCCTAGACAGAACACCACACTAAACAGACAGGAGCAGGCTGTGTGATCCCCATAGTGTCACACACATTTCTTATGACAAATTAATTTCTTTTAGCATGGATCTCTAACTGAAGGGACATAGTCTAATTTAGACTGGAAAGGGCCTATGGAGATCATCTGTTACATCTCCTCCACTCACAGGGCCAACTTAGATCAGAATGCTCAGGGCTTGACCAGGAAAGCTTTGAATATTTCCAACAGTGGAGCCTCCACATCTCTGGGCCCCTGTTCCAGTGTTTGACCACACTCATAGTGATTTTTTTGTCATTGTTTTGCTAATATCTAATTTAAATGCTCCTCGATGCAAGCTGTGTTTGTTAACCATCATCCTATCCCAGCCCACCTCTAAGCAAAGTCTAGCTCTGTCTTCTGTATGCTTTCCCATTAGATAGTTGTAGACTGCAGTAAAATCCCCCTGAGCTGCCTCTTCTCTAGGCTGAACAAACTCCATTCCCTAAGCCTCTCCCTGTAAGTAATGTGTTCCTGCTCTATGACCACCTTGGTGGCTCTCCACTTGACTCAGACCAGTGTGACAGAGTCTTTTTTTTGTACCAGGGAGCCTAAACTTGGACACAGTGTTTCAGATGTGATCTCACAAGTGCCATCAGAGAAGACATTACCTTGTACTACACTCTTGCTTGCCCAGTCTAGGATGTCATTGGCCGGCTCTGCTGCAAGGACACACCGGTGACCCACATCTTGCTTGCCCAGTCTAGGATGTCATTGGCTGGCTCTGCTGCAAGGACACACTGGTGACCCACAATCAACTTTTGTCCAACAAGAACTCCCTTTCCTTTTCTGCAAAGTTGCTGCCTAGCCAGCCGCCCCCCTGCCTACACTGGTGAATGGGGTTATTCTGTCCAAGGTGCAGGACTCTGCATTTGACCTTGTTGAAATTCATAGAATCATAGAATCATAGA
>NW_010127978.1:0-3156 GCF_000699245.1 Pterocles gutturalis | reverse complement strand
CCCCGCCATATGCAGGGATTCATGGATTTTCCATCAGCTTACTCCTCCAAACCTCTGATGAGGTTTCTCTAAAGAACAGACCTTCCCCCCAAAGTATGAACTACTCCCTCTGTTAGGTGTCATCTGTGAACCTACTGAAGGTGCACTCCCTTATCACTCATGTTGTTAACAAAAGTGTTAAACAGTGTTGGCCTTAGCATTACTCTTTAGAACACTATTGATGACCAGCTGCCAGCTAGACTTCATACAGCTTATGAGCTTGGTGGTCCATAATATTTCCACCCCTATCTTGTTCATTTATATGCTCCATATTTCAACCATTTGGCTAACAGAAAACTATGGCAGACCATACAAAAGGCCCCGCTAAAGTTCAGTTTATACAACATCCGCAGCTCTCCCCTCCTTCATAAAACCAGACAGCTAATCCAAGGAAGCTATCAGGTTGATGAGGAATGATTTACCACAGTAAATCCATGCTGGCTCTCTCTGCTTGCCTCCAGGTACTTGGGCATGTCTTCCAGAAGGATTTGTTCCATAATCTTCTGTCTTGGTTTCAGTTGGGACTAAGTTAACTTTCTTCATGGTAGCTACTGTGACATTAGGTTTTGGTTTCGTGCTGAGGAAAAGGCTGATAACATACTGATGTTTATAGTAGTACCAGGACAGTCAAGGACTTTTCAGCTTCTTTTCTGTGCCTGTGTCTACAGGTGCAGGAGAAGCTGGGAGGGAGCACAGCCCCAGTTACTAGCCTAGAATTCAACCTTAGGTGTAGGATTGAGACCTAAATTGGCCATTGGTCTATTCCATATCATGCACATCATGCCCAGTGTATACATGAGGTTCTGTCCATAACTGCTCTCTTTCTCTTCAGGCCACCCCTCTCTCAGTGTTGTCTCGATCTCTTGGTTGGCTCTAGGTCTCTCGTACTGAGAATGTATGTATTCCTTTCCTAGATGTTTAAAGGAAGCTAGAATACCTACACAGACTACAATATGGAGCTTTGTTACATACTGAAGCAGTGTAGCTCAAAACACAGAGGGAAGTCCCTTTAACTACCTTAGGGTGTAGATCTCCAGATCTTTGGAAAGTAGCTATTTTCAACTGTTCGCTCTTTGATAAATGGAGTGATGGTTTGGTTTTTTTTCTTTTTTCGCTTGATCTCTTCTCTTCTTTTTCTGGAGAAAAAGGACCCCCTGTGTATAATGGTTTAGTGGTTACAATACTAACTCATAGAGCTAAAGAATTGGATTTTAAGCCCTTCTCTGACTGATGAGGTTCAAATCCACAGAACAACGTCTGCTGAGACAGTACCCCAACCATATGATTATTATCCATTCTGGATGACAGAGTGAAGAGCACATTCCACCTCTCTTTCTAAAGCTTTTTTCCTCCATTGCGAGGAAAAGAATATATTGGGTCAGAGAAAGAGCATGTGAGGAAGCGTGGTTCTGTAACATAATACTTAGGACTTTTCTCAGCAGAGGATTTGGATCCCAAAAGGGTTTCCATGTCTTACATTAAACAGATATTAAATAATATGAACTGAATATAATGCCTAGGGCTGAGACCAGAATACAGTACTCCTCCTCCCAGAATGAGCACTCTGACCACACTGAATGCAGTTTGTATATTTCTATGTTGCTTTGGAAGCAGAGAGGTTTTTCCATGCTGTTTCTAGAGACTGTTCAAATAAATAATTTGAGAATTCAGGAGTTAAGCATTCTCAATCATGAAATGCCCAAGGTGAGCTGGACAAACAGCTCGAAGTATGTAAAAGTCTACCTTCATGTCAAGAGACTTGTATATAGATGATAATTCCTTTAATAGTTTCTTAAATCTGTCATTCAATTTACAAAGAACCTTGAGTAAATTCAGGAAACCAACCTGTGGGAGCCATATGCCTCAGTGGCTTCTTATCTGCAATTAGTATCTAGGGTATTTTCCAGAGAAAAAAAAAAAACACTTTAAAAAATCATGATCTAGACCTTATCCTGTTGATTTAAAAAGTAGGAGGGATAGGTGAGCTGTGAAACCAGTTCAAATCCCATGTATTGACCCATGAAATAAGCAACCAAAATCTTGAGTCCAGGAAGCTGTCTCTAAGGAAAGCAAATACTCTGAAACCCTGAATTCAGAAAAAAAAATTACTGAGAATATTGACCAGGGATTACAGCAAATGCTGTGTGAAACAAACACTTAATAAACTACATATATGTGAAATCCTTATAAATGGACCAATAAGGAAGAAACCCTTTTGCTGAAATGTATAGATCCTGAGACATTAAAAAAGCTAACTAGTGGCCTGAGAGTTAGGGATAAATTTTATTCAAACGTTAGATGTGAAGCCATGAATTAGGATGATACTCACAGTGCTTGCAGCTGAAAAACTTATCATAAGCCAGAACTGAACTTCTAAGGAACACTGATAAAAAACCCTTCTCTTATTCATTCTACAGTGTGAATTTGCATTCACACAAATGTAGCAGATGGATGTTCTTAATTTGTTGCAGAGTTTTTGGGCAGATTAGATCTAATTTGCCCCTAATTTTCTTCCCCCACTGTTAGGTGGACCATGCCATCTTCTACCTGGTAGTCAAACTGATTCTATGTGAATAAGGTAGAAAGCTCATTCACTTGAAATCGTTTTATCACTTCCTTTGATTCTTCTTCCCCTAATCTCTTCATCTAACTTAGACTAAATGTCTTAATTCTAAAAGCATAATTTATAAAGCAAAAAGTTTATATTGCTTTAAATCATTTAGAGATCTTCAGAAATTCCTAAACATTACAACATCCCTTGTAGTTTGCTTTTGATATATTTCCTACTCTTTCTCTGTGGTAAGAACAGTCTTTCAGTTCTGTATTTGTACAGCATTGATGAAAACAGGGATTTGGACCACCACAGGGCCATCTAAATACTGATAAAAAGACCTAAAACATATTAAAGGTTTAAATTCCTAAAATAAGTATGCAATGTGTCTCCAAAGACATTCTCCAAAGACCATCCTCCAAAGATATTCAACTGAGAGATTTTTTGGAGTATCAAAAAATTTTAAAAAGTCATAAACACATCTTTTATGGCATTTCTAGCATTTGCCACTCTGTGACAGCACAGAAACCAAAAGCGGAAAAGGTGTATATACTTCATAGTATTTG
>NW_010127977.1:25769-30078 GCF_000699245.1 Pterocles gutturalis | reverse complement strand
TATGATTCTATGATTCTATGATTCTACAGCTGGGTCATTCTATGATTCTATGATTCTACAGCCGTCTCACCTGTGAATTGTGCTTATTAAGTTCCTTTCATAACCACAGGACCTGCAATTTGCAGGTGTGAAGGTATTGTGTGGCACTTTCAGGTTAGTGAAAGAATTTTGTTATTCATGGATGAAATGTTCCATTTATTCAGTGGAAGAGGAGCAATGGCGGGGGTGGGGGAGGTGGTGGAGGGTGCGAAGCTGATGATAGAAGGACATAAATAGATGTCTATGGATCTCCTCAGCCATTCCATTGTACTGCTGTTTCAAGCATTTAAATCTCCCAGAAATGGCTGGGTGCTGGGATTTTTCCTCCAATGATGGAGGCTTGCTATGTCTCCTGCCACCGAACTATTTTTTAAAGTGTACCTAATCTTACTTAATTTTATGGAGTAACAGTGATGGTGCCAGACCATACTAAGCCAGGGTCTGCTTTTAGTTAGAGACCCAAGTTCCTGTCGATGTGGATCAGTCCCTGTACCACCTAGTCTTTTGCTGTGTTTGTATGCAGCACTTACTCTGGTTGTCACAGATGTTTATCCCAGAAACAAATGTCCTTCAGAAGTGGGACACTTGGATTTCTTGAAGTTGAAGGCAGGGCTTAAACTATTTCGTAACTTCTTTTTTTAGGATTTAGATCAAGTGCTGTATGTTATTGTTACTCGATAATACTACTACGTCTTACTTTATCTTCATTTTCTGGACTGTTTTCTATTAGCTATCCCCATTTTAGTTTCAAAGAGCTGACAATGAACAATTTTAACACAATGTTATTTTAATGCAATTAACAGACTTCAGAATTTTGTGACAGTTCAATATTTTTTTAAAGGATACACTTAGGTAACGATCTTCACTTTGAAGAAAGTTGGATAAACATTTGAATCTAAACTAATGCGTGAGTGTGAATATAACATTATTCCATTACAGATGCACTGGTTTCCTTGCATTTCTATATCTTCTGTGGATTTTAGTATGATTATGCTGTCAGCTGCTCTGACTCACATAGGAAGACATCCCCAGAAAATTGTTAACAAGTGACTGAGAGTAGGCTTTGTAAATGCATTATTATTTTAGAGCTATATACTTGGAGGTTGGTGGAGGACTTTAAGTGGACAAATGTATTGTTTCTCTTTCAATGAGATACTGACAATGTCTCTGGTGCATCAGTACTAAGCTCTTTAGATAGAATATACAAATGATTGCTGAATTTTTTGCCCGACGAGCAATGTAAAAAATACATTACACGTAGCAAAGGATACAGACCCAGTACTGTCAAAAACTCTGAAAAGTGTTGGGTTTTTTTTAAATTATACTTAATCCCTCATTTTTCTACTATCATTTCTACTTTGGCTACAGGCACTTGGGAGTCTCAATCTTCAGCTCCAAGTGTACTGCATTTTTAAGTCAGTTGGGGAGGGGAGAAGAAAATAGCTGTCCTTGTCCCATTTGTAGCGGTAACAATGGCTGACATACAGTAGCATTGACACACACCCCTCCAAATAAAAAATCGCATGCCAAAGTAGATACAGACAAACATCTAACATGATTAAAGTTCTAAGACATTTTCATCTTTAAAGAGAAGTTCATAAAAGTTATGGTTTAACACTGAAACTGCTTACAAACTTAATAATTGTAACACAGAAGATTCCCTTGCTTACATCTCTTGTCCATTACTGGCAGCTGCTGAGTAGACAGTAATATTGCTTTCTCATTAAGAACATTTAATGGAGAAGATTTTATCCATGCGAAGCTGAGAAACTTGAGCAACATCTGAATACATCTAGAACTGAAACTAAAAGGGGCCTTGAATTGGCCAGGGCACCAGCATATTTTCTGCTAGATCATGAAATATTTACAATTGTCAGAGCCTCAACACCTCATTCACAAGACAGGGTCATGATTAAGTACCGACTCAGGGAGACTTAATAACTCCCATCCAGTTACCAGCACACACCCCTGCAGCATTTGTAAGATCCTTAGCATTGGTGGGAGCAAATACTGATCAGCTTGCAAAACTGCACCAAATCATCCACAATAGCAGTAGAGTTGGAAGCAATAGTTATATAATAACAGCAACAACAATGGCATATACATCTGGTTTTTAACCAAGTTTTTCCAAGCATTTCAATATATTACAGCACATTGCAAGCCTGAATCAAAAGACAAGTGGAAGAGAATTTTGAACCCACATTTCTTTCAGACACACATTACTTCAGGCATTTGAAGGAAGTGTCGAACAGCTTCCTCACCCACTTTCTCAAAGTGGAGGAGAAATTGCTCTCAAATGTTGGTTATAAACGTGTAATCTGAACTCCAGCCACTCGGCAGGGCTGCAGAAGAATTTACGATGTGCTAAATATTTCCTTTGTTCTTCCCAGTGGTAGCCTGCTGTAGCAATTAGAAAGCAACTGGCTGCACATGTAAACTGCGGCTGTTTTCTAAAGAATTGTTGATAACTGTTAAAAGCCTTCCTAAGTAGGACTTGCTCTGCTAATACCGCAATTTTTTAAATATATGTCTATATTAATGCTCCATATCTTTTTTCTCATCTTCTACTCTTAGTCATGTCCTCTAGATACCTTAATACTGGGAGAGAAAGCAGATATAACTGTTGACCACTGCTGTAATTTAGCCATCACTAACCTTAAAATACAGTCTCCCGAATCACTCTCTCTGTATTGGGCAGCTATGTAGCTTCTATAAGAATGATGAGTCCATGTAAATTATCCAAGCCGCTACAATTACATTTATTTCCATTTCTGTATGAAAATAATGCAAAACAAAATCCAATGTCAAATCAGTTCTCTATGTAGCTTCTATAAGAATGATGAGTCCATGTAAATTATCCAAGCCGCTACAATTACATTTATTTCCAAATGCAAAACAAAATCCAATGTCAAACCAGTTCTCTCTTTCAACAAAGAAAGCAGCGTCCTAAGCCACTCTGCAGCATGTTGAGAGCACAAGGCATCAAACCCCACGGTGGCAAATTTGAAGTAAGCCTGCTATGAAGGAAATTGCAAAGAAATGTGCCTCAGGAAGACTGCAGGTTTTGCAAATGGGAAAGATTACTTTAGATGTCCTCGCACTAACACCCATTGCCTTAGCCATGGCTACAGAGAAGGCAACAAAGCAGACAAACTGGTACAGCTGCCACGTGCAGGAGCACAGGCCAAGCTGAAGGTGGAGTCCACTAGCGAGAGAAGGTGTCAATGAACAAATGCACTAAGAGAGACCACTGCTCTTATGGGAATGAAAGTTCACAGTAAAGAGTATGTTAGTTATGCTGGGAGCAGCTTTAGCAAGCCTTTTGTGGTCTGTTACCTCCACCCCAGGGCTCAGTGTGCAAGGGCTGGCCAGGAGCCAAGGGCAGCCCAACAACCTTACTGCCTGTGCTGCCTCTGCAAAGGAGGTTGAGAGCAGCGAGGAAGCCAGAGGGAAATCTTCCTCTGTGTGCCAGCACCAGGATCTGTGGGATTTGGCCTTGGAGTTCCTGTGGAGTTCTAACCAATATATCAAAGTACTCTCGTTGGCACTTGCATGCTACTGCTTAGCCCCTCTGGCTTCCCTAATCCTTGGCAGGGTAAGTCATTGTTTCCCACCAAAGCCTGAGGGAGACACAGTTCCATAGTCAAAAAACAGTCACCGTCCATTGGCATGTCAGCATAACACCACCTCCTCCGGTAGGTGGCCTTCAAGGCAAACCACTGGATGTACAAGTTGAAAGCAAGCTTTCGGATACAGGCTTTGAGGAGAGCACACTTTGCTCTGTTTTGGCCTTCACCCTGTTGCACCACCTGGCAATGTCTAGAATGAAGTTATTTATAGTGAGAAGTCAAGTGAGTTGGATGGTTCAAGGTTTTGGTAATGGGACACAGAGATTTCTACTTTGGGCTTGCTGGGTCAGCCCCAAGCCAGACTGGTGCTAATGGGTGGAAGTCGTTGCCATTCAGTTGCTTCTCAGTGATAGGTATGAAATGGGTTTGGTTTGGGCACTCTTCCTTTGAAAACTCTGCAGACAAATAAAGGAGGAGGGCAGACTGAACAGTCTCTTTCTTCCCTAGTTTTGAGCATCACCAGGCAGAGTGGAGATACTCTGCAGTCAGTACTTTAACAACTACTTGGTGAAATACCATCTTTTGGCTTTCCAGAGCAGACCCAAAATGTGCTGAAGTTGGTGGAATGAATCCCAACTTGTGCTACTGCCACCTATACTATAGTTTAAATGTAAGCACGAATGAAGAGACACTCCAGACTC
>NW_010127977.1:10595-23259 GCF_000699245.1 Pterocles gutturalis | reverse complement strand
CTTTGGTTTTAGTATTGGGAAATTAATGCCATACTGCAGGCTATCACACTGCAATAAATTCCCAATTTAATGAATAAACACCTGCCATAGAGTTGGGAAACACAGTTCTTGTCCCATGAAGCTTGTCAAGTTTTCAGAAACGTTCCCACCATGAAATCAAGATTCTTTGAAGCTCTATTCATAAAATCAGGTAAAGGAAAAGCCAGTCAAAAGCAACCCATCATAGCAGTACACTGTTTTGGATTCTCAAGATGCATATGAGAGACAACTTCAGTTCCTTTTATGTTGTCCCCTTTATCTGAAACTGAACAGCCCTAACAAACAGGCCACTACTTGTCTCATGAGAAGCCTCTCCTGCTGGAACCATCTAGGTTTATGTAATGAGTAAATACTAAGTGGAGCAGAGCCTTTAGTCGGTGTCTTTCTCTGTCCAAGTTAGTGTCTGATTAAGTTGCTCTTTGCTATTCTGGGGTTTCCATCACTTTCTCTTCCCATCACTTCCCTCAGTTTCTCTCTAGTTTTGATTAAGAAATCAAGTTTTGGACTAGAGGGATCCCCAAAAGACTGTACTGAACTGGTGTGTTCCTATGGAAAGTTTCCATTCCCTTGAATATTTTTCTGTGGGATAAAAAAAATAAAGTTTTGAAAATTTCTCATTTGTTCCCTGAAACTTTAAAATTATTGAATCCTATTATTACAGGTGAAAAACCATTATGCTTACAACTTTCATTATGGCTTACCTTCATCCTTCACATCACTGGTAATTTGTAACAGCAATATGGCAGGAGCATTTTCTGTTTCAGATTTTTAGAGACAATGAACGAAAAATTCACTGGAGTTGATAGCGAGACAAGTATACAGTGAAAACAAAATATTTACTGGACCTTTGAATTCTCTTCTGATGGCCCTGGGAAATCATAGCCTCTCCTTTAACTGTTTTATGGCCCTTGAAGAGAGGAAAAGTACACTGCATTCACCTCACACCCCAAACTAAGCATGCGCGCCATGCTGTAGTCACTGTTTTCTGTGATTTATCCTCCCTCTTTAGCAGCTCCCATTAATAGCAGAAGCAATTACACAGTTGCAGAAAGATGTCCCTTCTGAAAGAATATGGTTGTGCGTTATTTGTAATGCAACACTCAAAGCCAACTTGTACATTACAGGTTTTGGCTTATTTAGGGTAGTGCAGGGCCTCAATACAAGTAAAAAAAGCAGCTCAGGGAGTTTCCTAGGTCATGTATTCCTAACCCAAGGAGCAACCTGGCTAAGTAAGAGAAGCACACAGTTCTGTGCCATCTCCTGCCCTGGGAATCACACTGCCTGTGGACACATCTTGGCTGGCCCAGTGTCCAAGAAAGGAAGAAAAGTGATTCCTGTCTTCTCACCTGCTCCATGTGAATTTCTTCCACCACTGGGATCAGGAGAAAGCCTTCTCCGTGCTTCCCCAGCATGGCAATGGCCATTTTACCAGCATTCATAGCATCCTTTTGCTTTTCCTTGAGAAAGAAGTGCCAGCCTTAACCCTTAGGAGATAAAATACAGGTCTGCATCACTATTCGTACCATATCAGAGAGTTCTTCCAGGCACTCTAAGCCCTAAAATCATGCAAGTTTGAGATTATTTCCTTTTTTTAATCAATAATGTGAGTTTCTAGCTCCTCTTTCTTCACCAAGAAAGACGAATCTGAGAGTGTAAACTAAGTATGCTGGAAAGAAAACCCTCAAAAACAAAGGGGCAATGAAATGAAATATGAGAAATTCTCAGGTAGTGCCACAGAGCCACTTTAGACCTACAGTCACATCCATGAAGGAACAGGTGGCTCACTGCACCCTCCTTGACCTCAGTCTGCCACAGAGATTCTCAACTTCCTTCTCAGTTTTTGCCTAATCTCATTTAAATGTTTTATTGCAAAATTTCTAAATGGCAAAAAATCTGTTGTTGGATATGTCCAGAAACATTTTTATAGGACTAAGCAATTTGGTAATTTACTCATTCTTGAAGCTCAGTGGGATTTGCAAATTAGTGGTTGCCTCACTGAGCACTCACATGAGCTTTGCTCTGGAAGACAGTTTTTGAATGCCCTTAAATATCCAAGCCCAGCACAACTATGGCCACCAAAGAGGTTAGTAGTGGTTAAAATATTGATGCAACTTCAGTTCTATCCTTTATCTGTCTATCTCAGATGACAAGGCTATTGGCTGTCCTGGAATATCTAATTCCCTCCTACTGAAACAGCTCCAGTCTTTCAAATGAAGTCATCACTAGTAGTAAGACTGGAATCCAGTCCTTCCTTATCTCAGGTGGCTTGCTATCATGTCTGATTGTACTCATACTTTCCCTTTCTTTAGACTAGTACATTAAAACAGCCTCTGTTCTGGCTGTTTTAACATTTTCCTGAGGATGCAAAGGAAAATACTGAACCCGGACTGGGGGGTGCTCAAACCACTGAGTGACTAATAACAAAGGAGGAATGAGATGCATGATAGCCATAAGATCTAAGCCTGTAATTATTGAAATGCCTCTTTAGTTATTCCAGTTTATTTCTCGTATAATTTTTATAGTGTGTACTTGGAAAAGGAGCAAGATAGAGAAGTTTCATAGAGGTGCTTCTGGGTCAAGTTGTGGGTACTGGTCCTCTTCTCTCCCTCCCAACAGCTGCCTGAGTGCACTCAGTGTCAATGTGGTATCAGCAACTCCCACTTCACTGTATGGTATTTTGATTTCGGCCTCAAACAATCCCACTTCAGAAAGCCGAATACAGATTCTTAAATTTCTGAGAAGTTTCTAGTGCACTAAATATCACACACTGTGGATCTTCCTTGCATATGTGTTTTGTCAAGTTCTGCCACACACAGCCTCTGAACATGACTGTGCAAAGGCTCTGGGAGCACCTCACTAGTAACAGCGACATATGTAAGAAAGAAGCTCCTACACAAACACGGCTCTGAGGGCAAACTTCTTGCTCCTCCCAGCATATTGCCAGGTTTTGGGACTCCTGAAACACAGGGAGTACCATCAGCTCCTTCTATGAAGTCTTCAGGAAGGACAAAAAAACTCATCCTTGGTTGTCAAAAAAAAAAAAAGATACATAAGCACCTCACTCCACGAGGGGAGACTACGAATCCCACTGCCCTGCAGCTAGTGTAAGGCATCTAGAAAGTACTGACACCTGTAATACACCACGTCCTCAAGGCTTGCCATGGTCCCTGCTCACGTGCTGGCTGCTGTGAATTCCTCCAGGCACTAAGGCAGGCAGGCGGGCATGTTGCATTGCTAGAGTGAGGTGCATGCCTTACAGGCACTGCCATGGAAAAATTTACAAGGCCAAAGTTGGTTTTTTTTTTTTTTTTGGCTTTGGCCCTAGGGTGCTTGAGATTAGGCAGAACACCGCCCACTGTTGCCAAAGAGCCCTTTGCAGGCTTAGCCTTTAGAGTACAATTTCCCTCCAGATGTGAATGTATAACAGGCGACAGGAGGTAACAGCTTAATTGTTCCTTAGCTAGTAACCCTCTCTCCTGATCATTAAAACATTTTATGCACTGTTCAGAGTTTGTACATTGTAGTAGCAATTACACTGAAATAGATAAAATAAAATAGACTGATAAACTTGATTGTTAGTTTTCTGTTAGTTTTCTTTCCAGACCTGCTATAGTTGTTTGCAATAACAGAAAGGCTAACAATAATGCTGGTTAATACAGTTGTCGTTAAGGCATGGAGAGGATTTTGCTCATAGCTCACTACTGGATTCCCATGTGCCATGGGGCAAGGCTCTCAGTGTTTCTGCTCCCCTTTTGTAAAGGGAGAACACTTAATTTTCTACCTATTTTATGCATGTCTTGTCCTTTGCGAGGTATTGTGTTAGGCATTAATCTCCAGACCTGCCATGAAAATCTTCCTTAGAACATTATCTGATCATTGCAAGGTCTGTTTGAGCTCAGAACTTAATTTTACGCTGAAAACCCCATCAGTACTCCACTGTGGTTGCGTTGCATGCACAAAACCCAGGTGGTACAGACCCAGGCATAAAGCCTTCCCTTCTCATTAGAGGGCTTCTCCTAGCTACATCCTACACCCAATAACTGGCTAACAGTTCTGTCTGTATTATGTTCAGGCTACTTGCAAAGCTGTGGAGAGATTCTGTCTGAGTAAATAGCATAAAAGTATTAAAACCTTATTTATTTTATTTAAATAAATTCAAGACGAGTAAGCGGTGCCTCCAATAAAACAAAACAAAACAAACCAAAACAAAACCAAAACAAAACCCATAACCTCAGTTGTGTTAAAATTTTCATTCTCACAGGAATCTAACCAGTCCATAAATCATCAAATTATTATTACTCACATTATCACAAGTGTGCAAGATTTATAGACTTTAAATCTAAAAGGGATGATGAGGGTTGATGATTCCAAAAGGACATAAATTATATAAGTTCGCACAGTTACGGTTCATAATCAAAAAAATGTTTTTGACTACAGCATCCAGAATTGTTTGGGAAGATGTAAGAAGATGGTACAGATATTATTTCCTGTGGGAATTTGTTCCAGTGATACACATCTGTTACATTTGAAAATATGTTTCAACTTGAATGGCTTTAAATATTACCCATTTCTTATTCCTACTTTTTTTTTCCTTGCTAGATGCAGATCTAGTACTTAGTGCCCAGGCACTGAACACTGACAGTATGAAGCACACTACCAGTGGCCTCCACAAATGGTAAAAACTAGTTGGGTTTTCTGCTGTGTACCTGGAAGGAGATCTGTTTCTGACTAGTTCAGACTGTGCCAAAGTCCAAAGCTCTTGCAGAAAATGCCTTGCAAGCGATCAAGGATAACAAAACAGTTCCAAGATCTGAAAAGCAAACAATCAGGAGTGCGAAAAACCACAAATAAATAGGAATTAATTTCTTGAATTTTATGAATAAAGAAAAAACAATAAAGAGTAGAGAAATATAGCAAAAGAGCCTGTGAAATCATTGCTAGGCTCCATTTGCCATTTATTCCTAGAGGAATAAATCATGTTGCCCTAACTAATGAAAATTGATCAAGTACCCTTGAATATTTGTGAATAAAATGAAAGCTTATTCCTAACATAAAGCTGACACCAGCAGGCATCCAGTGTTCCTGTGAAGAGGGATCAGTTACATGTTTATTTATAGCCTGTGAACTGGGATTACAAGATGTGGGCCCATGACTCCTGTGGGCTCCCAACGCTTCCTGATGGAGCACTGCGCAACGCTCATCCACAGAGCACATTGTCGCTGCACTGTCAGGGTAAGACTGCATCTCCTCCTGGGTCGCTGCCTCAGATGGTAAAGGTATCCAAGCAAGCCTGGCATAGTGGACCACTTCAACATTCTCTCATTTTCTGAGAGCTGAAGTTAAAAGGTCTAACTCAGCAGCTATTTTTTCTATTTATTCAACTAGCTTTGTTAATGGATCCTGTTTTTCTTTTCTCCCCTTTACTTTCCTGCCAATAGACGTATTTCTTTTGTTGGGCCATATAACAGCTTCTGCTTTCTGAAACACCTGTATATCCTGTAGTTACACAGAAGCATGGGAGAACCCCTCTGGCTCCAAGACCCACGTTACTCCTGGCTGGCTTTGAGCTGTGATGTGCTTCCTATTTGCACTTGGGAAACAGGGTCATGGAGAAGATGAAAGGCTGTGCCGTAGCAGGGACGCACTACCTGGATGAGACCCTGTACTAAAAGCAGTCTTAATAAAGCCAAATTCCCAAACAGCACTGTGGGCCTGTCCCTGTCATGTAACTTGACATGACAAGGAGTACCCGAAGAAACCCCGAGTGGAGTTGATTCCTCAGGTCACCTGATGCTACCTTACTCGGTGCCTAGGCTTTTGTCATCAATGTGGTCTTGGGACCAGAGTCAGGGCTCAGCCAGCTAACATCAAGCAATGGTCCTTCTAAATCTGCTGTTTTCCAGGGAGAAAAGGTATGAGGTGTCACTCTATGTTTATAGGAACAATTGTTTTGCTAAGCCATGATTTATCTAACTGAAAGATTAACTAAATGAACTACTCATTTACTAGTCCTCACACCAGCAAAAGCCAGATACTGAGAATTACCAAAATATGTTTAAACATATACACAGGAGCAACAAAAGATATAACAAAAATACAACTGATAAACATCACAGAAAGGACATCTTCTTAAAAAAAAAAAAAAAAAACAAACAAAAAAAAACAAAAAACAAAACAAAACTTGGAGTATGAACTTTGAATGAGCTTATGCTGTTTTCTAACCCAGGAATGCAAAAAAAAAATATATATATATTAATGAATGATCTTTGCATTCAGCTGTGTAATCCTACACCATCATAGACGTTTTTTTAACTCCTTTAGTCAACTCAGACAATCCTTCTAGAGGGAAAAATGTGAAGGTCATAAAAAAGTGCATACCAGAATATTACATGTAGGTATTTAGAGCTGAATGAAGGCTTTCCCACTGGATTCATTTACTTTCGAAAGTAGCCCCTCCTAAAAGATGTGTCTGTATGATTAAAACATGGCCAGCATTTTATAGGAAGTCTTTACCACCTTACAGTAGCTAGTTCTAGGGCATATTTCAACTCCCAATCAAATGAGTCTTTCTATTGACTTTAAGGGGAGATGGATTGAGCCTTTTAACAGCAGTTTTCTGGCCCCATGTGCGCTTATGTAAATCTACATTTATTGGACTAAATGACTTAATGGAGTCTCTTCTAGCATAATCTTTAAGTTTCTTTTGTATTAAAATGAGGTAGTCTAATTCTCATTACAACATTTGATTTCTCAAATCTGAAATTTCTGTTATGTAGAGCAAAACTTTGTTTGGAAAGTTTTTTATTGGGACATTTTGTAAAATTTTAGTTCTTTATTGAAATAGTACTCCATGAAACAAATTTTATTTCCTATTTAACTCCAGTGCTTATTTACATTTTGTTTTACAAGAGTATAGCAATTGAATAGTCTGACTGCCTGTGAGAACATTTAAGAACATTGGATTATCTTTTGATGCCCATAAATACTATCACTAATACAGAATATTCACGCTGAAGGTTACATCAAATTCAAGCAAGAAAGGTGAATTCAGCCTTATGTTTGCTTGAATCTCATTTTGAAATTAATAAAAAGTTTGAGGTAGTGTATTTTAGGGCAACATCTTTTCAAAATAACTTAGAGATTGAAATTAATTGTGTATCTACATGTTGATATATTGTAATCTGCTTTAGATAGAATAATTAATCCTATTTTATTTCTTTTAAATGTCAAATTGTATTAAGCAGCACAAACTGGATACATCCCAGGCAACATATCAAGAAAGACATGATTGCACCTCATCCAGGGCCTGTATCCTTGTAATATTTAACGCCCCCAGGTATAATCTGCCATCTAAGACAGTCACATGTTGCTATCAATGCATTTTGACTAGGCAAGCAATTTAGGCAGTGCTAAATACAGTTTATCCATATAAACCAGACTGAGCCATTTTCAACAATAGAGCTAAACTTGGTGTGGCGGTGATTCTTTCCATGAAGCCCCTTCTGAGAGCAAACTCACAAAGTACCAGCCAGAGAGGATCTGAGTGCCCTGCAGAAGTCAGCAAAGCCAGCCTCTCAGGAGCCAGTCCCATATGCTTTGCAGCAGATAGCACTCATTGATAGTTGGTTCAGTGGGACAGTCTCCTAACATACTGAGCTGGAGCTCAACAGCTGCACTTACACAATGGTGGCAGAGTACAGGTCTAAGCCCAGCCATCGTCCAGTTCTAGCAGGCTACTTGGTATGGGTTTGACCCGTGGTAGCTCATGCTTGGATTATGTCAAGGTGTGCTTGAGGAGAACATGGGCATGTTTGGGGAGAACATAGTATCCCTAGGACAGCTGCTTTCCCAGCTGCATTTTCAAAACCATTTGATTGTATTGAAATGTTCAGTAGTGGCAGATTAACCCTGGGGAAGGGACACAAAAAGGGTTTTACCCTCCTACTCCTGTTAGCACCAGCTGCCTCTGCTTTGTGATGTACTCGCTGTAATATGTCTTTAAAGCCTTCCAGTAGGACTGGACCATTGTGGTTGCTGTTCAATATTATTTTCCTAAACATTTACACTCCTATAAAAGTTCAAGTTTTCTGACAGGCTCTGTTCTCAGTAGTAGGAGGGAAGTGTTCAGAACTAATTACGGTACTTAATTTTTAAAGAAAGAGGGAAGGAAAGAGCACACAGGTATTTCTTCTTAAATAAGAAGTGGGCAGAACATGTGATGGGTCCCAGCCAGGTGCTTAATAAAACGAATGATGTTGGTGTTCCCCAGAGGGCTCAGGACACCACTTTGGAGTTTGCAGTCAGCAAGAAGCAGCTCATGTTGCACACCGCATGACACTGGAATATGACTAACAAACATCAGGAAGTCCCCAACGGCTGCAAATCTGGCAGCGCAGTGCTGTCTGAATTGGCCCGTCATGATGTTCGTGAACCTTGTGAGCATACTTGGGCCCAGTTTCAAGTGGATAGTAGATCCCTGGGTTTTGATTTAAGGCACCTTGCTGTTTAAAAGAACCTGGCAACTGAAACAAGAGAGGTGTTGATTGTGAAGCCTGAGGTGCACCAGCTAAGCAAGAGGGAGCTGAAACTTGTGCAGTGCCTACCTGGTTTAAAGAAGGCTATTAACATTCTTCACTAGCATTCATATACATGAATTCATGTTAAAATCTAATAAAAATATTCAAACTACATCTGGGAACTAGTATTCTAGGTTGGCATTGCTATTGTAAATTTTCACAGCTAAGTCACTGACTTCTCAAAAAGGATTTCTAACGGAAAAGTTGATAGGCTGTTAGCCAAGTGCAGTGGTAAGAATACCACTGCTATAGTAAGAATGACCACAAGTTAGTTTAACAAATAATAAAATACCAGTAAATTGATGAGGCTTTAAGCCTATTCATTGGGCTTACTTTCTGATGAGTTAAAATAGACTGCTTATTTCTTGTCCATCTGTCACGGATAATGCTGGTGTGACAAAGTTTGTTTAGTTCTAGAATACAGTAGTCAGAAAACTGCAAGAAACTACATATGGTGACATAGTTCCTTTAAGTCTGCAAAGTCAGAGGGAAATTTTCTGGTTAAAAATTCTGACATGTTACAATAACATGTGTTATCCCACTAAAAATTAGATATCTGTGGGACCAGTTTAGAACAATGGGACTGCGAAGAATATAATTACTAAAAAAGTGAAATCGTTGTCTGAAACAGTCTCCGGCTGGAGGGTTGTGTGGTGGGAAAATATTTTAATGGGATTTCCTATTAGTGTGATTGTTCTCGAGATGTAACACTGGTATTGAAATACAGTGGAATGTTCACCATGTGCATCTCTCTAATAGATGGCAAGTACTTCATGGTGATTTTATTCTTAAAATCCTCTCTTTCTGATTTTTGCTCCATATTGTGACGAATAAATTCACAGGCTAGTACAGTGCATGCTTACATGATGTATTAACACTGGAGTGGCAAACATGTTATAGCCCTGGGTAGGCAGATCTTGGGAAGAAAGAGGAAGCAATCAGAGCTTCTGATACATACTGAGCCAGCAGCCTGCATGGTAGCTCATGGGATCCAAAGCCAAGGCTGCTCCCTGCCAACAGTTCAAAGCTGAAGGGTCTTAGACTGCAAACCCTGCTAATTTGCAACTACTCACACAGGAAAGCCTTTGCAGTACTCCTCTGCAAGCAGATAAAATACAGGCAAAATCTGGGAAAAGTAGGAGGTGAAAATAAGTTAACTAGCACATTTTTGTTAGTTCCATTCTGCTGTCACTTGCCTATTGGTCATAGCATATGAACTCACAGCAAACATATTCCATTAATAGTTTTATTTATACAGTAATGTGATTAAACCCAGTTTTATATAGAGTGGATTTTTATATAGATAGTGCACTTCTGTGCAACATAACAAGTATATGCTGGGATTTAGTATTTTGGGTGTTAATGAATGCTAAGATATTTGCACATTACAATACTTTAATAGTCCACTACAGTGAGATACCTATAGTTTTATGACTAAAGTTTTTTATACTCTTGTATTTTTTTCCAGCCCTGTGTTAAATACTTTTTTCTTGAATGGGAATGGCAAAACTCATAGTTGCCTCAGTGGAGATCTTAGGTCAAGCTGTTGCCCACTTTTACCACTTGTTCTTACAAAACCAGTCACTATTGTGGGCTATTTTAAGGACACTTCCACATCAGGCAAAGTGGAGGTCCTTTCTGAGAAGGAGATCTTCCTCAAAGTAGAGGTCCCCTTTGAGCTGAAGAAATGGAGGTGTTTAATCATCTTATCCGAGTGTTGTGCTCGTAAGCGTTCCTTCTCCATTCCACCTGACACGGAAGTGTATGTGAGATAGCCCACAAAAATGATGGGCTTCGAGTTGTCTCTTGCTCTTTAGATCACAGACACGTTACTTGCATAAGAGGACGAAACTCCTCAGTTCAGCATTATGCAAACACCGCAGGCACACTGCAGTTCTGCAGTTCTTTGCAGAAAACAGAATTCATGCTAAGCTGTGTGTGAGAATAATCTGTAGGACATAGTCCTCCAGAAACAAAGGTAGACTGCAGAAATTATACATGCAGATGTTTTGCTACAGCTCTGGCTTTAGTTACTTTTGCCTTTGATTTCACTATTCATATAACTCATGGAAGGACCTACAACTACCTATGTAAACTAAAATACATAACAAATTTGAACTATACATATGCTGATGTATCAATGGCATGGCACTTTCACAAGTGTAAATTACAATATCTTGGCCTAGCTAGCATATAGGTAATTTAGTTTTGCTTACTTAAAGTTCCCTTAATATAGATGTAGTGCTATGGTGTTAACATACTTCAAGAAGAAAAGAATTTAGTAATAAAGTGGAGATTTAAAATAAATTATCTCCTGTTGATACTCATACTCAAGCTAATAAAAGGACCACTTTTTTCTACATTGCAGAAGTGTTTGAGCAAGTTAAATATCAAAGCACTTAAAGAGACACAGTATAAGGTATACTAAGCATTCAAGTTTTATTTTAAGGAACCTGTCTCCATTATTTTGCCTTATCAAACAAATCCCTTGTCTTTGGTTTCATCTTTTTTTTTCTGAAAAATAATGGCAAAACACTAAGTTAATAGTGACTTTATAGATATAAAAACAATACCAGCGACTGTTGGTTAAACAGGAGACTTTAGCAAGTATATGCCCTATAGGCTTCCACAGTTCTTTGCTGACTGCAAACGTATACATTTACAGCTGTTTACACTATCAACAGTTCATTTTCAAGTAACCTTTTCAAGTTCTAGGTTGTTTAAAGATGGCATACACTTTTTACATAAAAGTGAAACGTAGGTGAGCAAACCGCTTTTTATTCATATTTAAACAATTCATGGTGACTTTACTACCTGTATTTTAATTCTCTGAGTTTAAAATAAAGAAGAAAAAAGAAAGAGAAACACAAGAGTTTATAAAAATCTTTTCCAGTTAGACTCTTCAGTGTACAGATGGAAATTAAACAGCTTTCTGTGTTGAAGGGCAAAATAAAAAGATGTGTTGCGGAGATGGAAACAGAAAGAAAACAAAAGGCTGAACAGCCCTAGTAGTAAATAATCTTTGCTATATTTCATTAAAATTAAAAGAAGACTTTTATGGGGGCTGAAAAACACCCTGGACCCTTGGTGTTCATGAAATTACAAATTATTAATTCACCACATGAAAAATTAGATTAAACCAACAATAAGGACTGTATGCTTTCAAGAGTTTTTTCCACATTAAAAATTATGTGTTACTGGCTTTAAAAGGCTTTAAAAGGATTTTTAATGAGACTGTTCAGGGCAACTTTAATGTTAGAAAGCTCAGCTTCAATAAGAAGATTAGAAGATGTACCAAAATATTAATTATTGTACATACAGGAACCACATATAGCCTTTCTTAGTGCAGTCTAGATTTTAAGAACTAGGATGACTGGGATTCACAATTCATTTTTAGTCAAAATCAACATCAGAATTACAGAAAACTAAATAATCTGGTACCAGCAACAATGGGCAGATAGGGACAATGTAACTAAAGACTCCAGCCAAGATTTTCAGCAGAAGCAGCTATTTAGACAAGCTTTCCAGCAGCGTGATAAAGTTATATGCAGCAATTCCAAAAATGAGAGTTTAAATTATGCTGAAGACAATCTTCCAGTTAACCAAGGCAAATAAGTACCTTGTCAGTCAGGCTGAGGAGTGTATTCTCACCAGCTCATTAAGTCTCTTGTGTACTATTGACTATACAAGCTGTCTTGACCATTTAAGCCTCTTGGGCTAGCTGGTGGTGCTTTGGAAAACTGGCAAATAAACAAACCCTAGACATAACTTAACCTAGGGCAGGCATATTTTTACTCCCGCTATTTTGTTTAATCTTCTACCCTCTTTCCTCCATCATTCAAACAGAAATACAAGATGAATGGAGCTGAGTGCCTTAAGTTTTATGAGGACTTTCTTAAATATGGACAATTTCTCATTTTATGAGGTGTGTCATTGGTCTCCACTCTGACTCAAAAAGGGTAGGTACCTCAAAGGATGTATGTGAGAAGAATAAGGAAGAGGCCTTTCATAATTTGTGGTGTTTTCTTTAGTTATATGCTTTCAGCAGG
>NW_010127977.1:9750-10582 GCF_000699245.1 Pterocles gutturalis | reverse complement strand
GGAACAACCAACCTCTCTTAACACTGAAGTATATTGCAGCATCTGGCTCAAGCCATAAAGTGCTGTCTGGTTCACCTATGTAAATTACAACTTTTTTAGCCTTGTGATTTGTTAAATTAATTAATACCTATTTACACAAGGCTACAGTCACTACTTGTAGCAAAAAGATACATTACTGTGTCCATTCATTTTGCTTTTTAACATGATGACAATTTCTTCATCTTAACAGAGCTGCAGTGCTTACATCACAAATGGTCCTTGTTTTCTTCTACCCTAAATGCTGTCTCATCCAATATATTTATGCTAGTAGTTAATGGCAATTGTAACAGCAAGGAGGTCTGGAGGGCCAGGACACTTGAAGAGGGAATACAGAACAGAAGATGATATTTCACTTGGGAAGAGGGAGGATCCAGCTTATTCCGTAACTCTGAAAATTAGGAAAAAAAAACCCCAATTATTTAGGTTCTTTAAATTCCTACTTATTATACTTCTCATACTTAGGGTGTAGGATGTACCACAGGGCCAATATGGTTTGACTGGAGGCACAGGTTCTGTTCCAGCTACTGGTACTGAGGAATTGTTTCACCCTGGGAAAGCACTCTAACTAGTCTATGTCTGTTTTCCTACACCCTTAAATTTGAAGCTCTGCAGGAAGGTTCTTTCCTTTCCTTTAGATGGTCATATAACACCCAGAATAACACAGCTCCACCCTGGACTGATATACATTTTATTTCCCAAAGCAAGAATAAATCTTTAAGTCTCCATTGTTTTCCCACAGCAGTGTTAATTTCAGTTGTATAAGCCTCTGGGATACATATATGAAGCTTTGATA
>NW_010127977.1:0-9719 GCF_000699245.1 Pterocles gutturalis | reverse complement strand
GGGAAAGACAACATCATGTTTAGCATCACTTTAGCTGCCTCTGCAGGATCATCCCATTATCCCTGTGGGGACTTTGCCTACCTTTGCTTTCTCCTTCTTTAAAAACCTTTCCTCAGGACTCATGTAATATGTTACATTGTTCTAATTGATGGGGGCTGACAGGATTCTTTTCAGAGCTTGTCAGTGCTCCTCTTTAATTAGTCAGAAAGACCAGTGCTGAGTGACAGCAGTGTATTCTTCCCACAGGTTCCCCAACCCCAGCTACTACAGGGCATATGAGACAGGGCCTGAGGGTTGCAATCAATTTCTGGTTTCCAGAATAACATTGTCAGATGATAACCACCATGAGGTCATGAAGCCATTATTACAGTTGATGGAAGTCTTTTTTTTAAATTAGAGACTTCCCATGCTGCAAACTTACCCTCCTCTTATGGTAATTTTAGCATAACCATAGTCACTGTATACAATGAAACAACCACTAAACGTGTAGATGTTTGAAATATTATTTTATTTTACATATCTGTGGTTTCCTTCTTCCTCTTTTCTTGACTTTCGGCATGCATGTTTTTTCATACATTTAGTATTTACAACTTGCCCAAGCACTAGGGCAAATACTAGCTTAGGATTCCTGCAGTGGTGTAAGAAGTCCCTCTGACAACATTCATCACCTGCTTCTTCTGCAGACAGAGGATTTGTTTACAGCCTCATGATATGTGGTACTTGGGTAACCAAAGCTCTGGACCTCTGCAAGGTCTCCAACCTTGTATGATTCCCTGAGAAGAATCATTCATGCTTTGTTTTCTTGTCTTCTGTAAAACAGTGTTAGAAATATTTATGCACATTACAAGAAGTAAACTTTACATCACTGATGTATGACTAAATGCCAGGGAAATCTCAAAAACTGCTAAGCATTCTTTTAATAAAATGGAGCTTCTACATTATGACAATACTAACAGAATTATTTTACAATGTGAGTGGAAGATGCCACAATTAAGACTAAAAAAATCCAGAGAAACTCAACAAAAGACGAATTGGCAGTTCTCAAGAGACTAAAATAAGGCATAAAGAATGGTGCCTTAATCTTAAATGAAATCCTACCAAATGTGAAGTATTATTAAGCTATCTATTAATCTTACTAAACTGCCTCAAAATTCTAATTTAACTGTAAATATGTATATCTTTAATTTAGAGAATTAAATATAACACGGACAATAAATCTCTCAAGCATTTGTGTACAAACTGCAGACATGGTATTTGCAATGCCACAGAATATGATCACAAGGGGAAAAAATACAGGCCAATGTCAACACCTGGTTACCTCAGCATTATAGATGTCACCAAACTCAGCTGTTACAACAGTATAATTCCTCCTTCCATGTGCATTTCTTGACGATAATAATACAGGCTGCAACTACTGCAGAACCTCAGAAGAATTCAGACCAAGAACTCCCTCCTTTTTTTTTTTTTAAGTTTGTTCTTTAGGCTCTTTCTCCATTGTTAAAATCTGCAAGAACTATAATTGCCAAGTACTTCCCAAAATTACAATTACAGAGATTATTTTTCCTTACCCTAATTTTCATCAAAATATTAGTGATATTAGAGTTAAAAAAACCAACAAACATTTCTACCTATGCAGGCTGAGAAATTTCTTTCTGTAGTTCTTTTTTCTGATGGAGGAAATCTACTTTCTCTAAAGGGAACCAGCTGCACTTACCCTTCCTGGTTGTCACTTGGCTGTATGTTAAGGCAATATTGCTTTGCTTTTCCAGATTGTTCTGCTTAAGACTTCCTCCAACTCAAACCTTTCTGTTTTTTAAGAAAGTATTATCTACTTCAGCAGTACCTCTCCCTTCCAGAAATCCTGTTTGATGTTACCATACACTTACAGCACTATGCATGACACCAAACAGGACAAGTAAGAAGGTTCCTGGACAGCCGAGCAAACTACTCCACTCACCCTCTGTTAATCTTTTCCTCCTGAAATGCTTTCTCCATGACAAAACTTTCATTAAACTTTCAAATAGGTGTAAACAAATCTGATACAAGAATATTCCTGTTTTTCTCCTGGCACTATGATATAAATGCCATTACCACTCATCTTCAGCAGTGAAGGTACCTGGCAGGAATGTGGGAAAACATCTCTGCCACATCATGCGGAAGGTACACTGAACCTGGCAGAACAAAGAAAGAGCTCCAGCACTGCCCACCCTGCTTCTTACCAGTCAATTCATCTAATCATGCATAACTAACTGCATATTTACACAGCTAATGCAGCATCTCCTCTTGCTGCCAACCATGGTAAGATCAAGCTTTAAGCTGTTAGAGTAAAGCCACGGTACCACATATCTGAGCATCATAACTGCAGTTTATGTTACCTAAGGTATCGAACTATTCATTTATTAATATCTCTTCCTCTCCCCCTCCAAGCAGGTAATATTAAACTCTGTCCATAATTGATTGAAGTTATTTTCAAAATTGTTGCCTGTTTGCAAAACCAAAACCTGATGAAAATTGATAAACATTGGGAAAAAAAAAAAAAAGAAATACATTGTTAACGGGATACATGAGGATGAGGATTACTATAAGGATTTCACTATTTGCTTGCAAAGGTTGAGTAAATTGCCTGTAAATTATGCAGTCTTCACAAGTTCTGAGCAGTAAAACTGTTATTACACTTTGCACACTGTGTAGCTCTAATATGCAATCTGAAGTTCATTTATCAACAACCACTCTTGTATAAACAATCCAGGGAGAAACCTGACTTGTTTTCACTTGTTATTGATGATCTTTCAAAACCCAGAAATTGCCTCCTCTTCAATTTCCTACCACTGAATTCTTAGGTAATCACCTCATCAATAGTCCTCAACAAAAATAATTGTTTCCAGAGCAAAACTCTCCCCAGATTTTAGGCCCTTAAAATTGGTCCCTCTCTGTGCTTCAGAAGTGCAAATAATAAAAAAAATTTAAAAAAAAATATATATATATATAAAAGGCTCAGAATGTGTATGTGCTTTTATTAAGTCAGAAGTGGAGAAAAGTTTTCCCAGAACAGGATATGGGGCAGGGAAAATGAAACACAGGCTGCCACCTTTTAGGATAGGTATATTTTTTTTTTTCTTTTGTGCTGAAGTTCAATCTTCAGTTTCATTTACATAGCACTACAGGTCATTCAAATGCTAATAAGGTACTCACACTCACAGCCAATCCCAAGTGTAGATAACTAATGTAAAAGGTGAAAAGGAAGAGAACTTTGTATGTCTTTTAAGGAAGAGGTGGATCCTAGGGCAAAGAGTAGAGAGTTACATTAACTGCTTTGTTCTCATCTGTGGTCCTGTCCCTTTCCTCCATCCTCTCTTTTTCACTGTAATAGCAAAGATGATCTGAAACCAGAGCTGAAGGAATCACTTGTAGGTCTCGGAACAACTTAGGGGCTCTGGCAAAATCTACATAATTTGGTTTTAGTTCTTTAAAAAAATTCAAACTATTTGTTACCAGGAAAAAAAAAAATAATATAATGGGAGAGGAGGGAGAAAGGACAGAGATTCAGGAGAGCACATTTATCTTGATGACTCTCTCTGCCTCCTGTTTTAACCTACTCAGGAGTGCTTTGGAGACTGTTGTCAAAAATGTCCTTTTCCTGTCCCAGAACTGCTGTTGCCCAGATGCAAACTAACAGAGAGCAACATGTGCATCTACCATCAATACTCAGTCACACAGAGCGATTGGAATGACAAGCTCTTCTGCCCCAAAAAATGGAACTGAGAAGGCACATAATCTCCACTTGTCTGATTTGGGAAAATCAGCTGACTGCTGCCCAGGTAGCTCTCACAGCTCATGATGTATCAACATTGTTCAGTTAGCTGAAACAGGGCTATATGGCCATGAATAGTTTCACATTAGCATCTTCTTATCTTGCTTACAATTCGGAGTTGATGGTTTCAGAAAGAACATCAAACTACTAGCTGCTTCTCTGATGAAAGTCTGCTCCATTATATACGCAGTCCTGTGTAACGACAGTCATAATGTCCACGTGAAAGCTACACCTACGCATCAAGCTATGTTCCAGTTAATACTAAAACTGAAGTGCCTCTTTCCATTGACTGCAACTGGTGGATGTCCATGCCAGAGGAAATCATATTACTAATATCTTTTGTGGAGTTTACATGGGGCTAGCTTGTAAAATCCCTGGGGCAGGGACCGTGCCTGCCTCTGTGTTTACAGAGTGCAATAAGACCTCCAAGCAGAAAGTATGCATTATGAGTAAACATTAATAAGTAACCAAATGTAAATATAATAACTACATTAATAACTAATAATACATTACATAAACAGGCTGGACTCATTGGAAGACTGCAGAAGCTATGAACATTAATGATTCTTTCAGAGTACGTTTATTACTTCACAGCCATAATGGAACAAACTTACCTCTTGCTGGATGTCTTAAGATTTCAGTGCATAAAGCATGATTGAATAAGGAGCTTGCCCTCAGGATTGACTCTCAGCCATGTACAAAATAGACCTTGACAACTGCTGTTTAACTGTCCTTAAAGTAACCTAAACGGTTTATTTTTAATCAATATCTCTGAGATTCAAGATGAGGTCCTCACGGAAACTAACACCTGAACAGTCTGGTCAGAAATATCCCAACACAAGACCACAATGCAATACTTTCTGAAAACTAAGAATAATGGTCCCTAAATGCTGTGCCTGACTTGTTGTCTATCACCATACTTAGTGCTGCAACTAAACTAGCAGCTTAAATATATATATGCTTTTGGACCTGCAATTTACAAGTTCAGAAATGTCTGAAGTCTTTGAATAGAACATTTTAACAGGAGAAAGGAACTTGTACTTTGAAATAAAACAGGTTTTCTGAAAACACTCTTTGACATAATTTTTTGGAATCTCTGCTTTTCATTTTATAGTTTTTCTGTGTTTCCTTCCTCTATTGCACAACACCTGCAAATAAATGAGTGAAATTGCCTAAGCTTCATTTGATCTTATACTACTAGGAGAATCAAATTCAATCATGCTTCTGGAAGAAACAAAGTTATTTTTAGTGTAACGGTAATATATAATGTCATTTGTAGTGTCATTTGGCAATGACATTTTTACTTCTATAAAAGATGTGAAAAAACTCATGGCCAAGTACTCTTTACTGAATGTATGTTATTATATTATAATGCAATACAGCAACAATGTGATGTTACAGTGTAGTAAAAAGTTCTAGGCATGAATTTTTATTTTGAGTTTATTGCATAATGAGCTCAATCCTGCTGACAACGACATTGATGAATGCTTTGCCATTGGTTTCACTGGAAACCTCAACACGCCTGAGAGTTGACTAATAAACACAAGTACTCTGTTACACAGACCATTTCTGATCAGTAACAGTAAAGTGACTATATCGTGTATATATATTTATGTTACCTATACATACATATATATATAAAACTAAAAACTATTTTCATCATGCTAGGGTTTATGTCTCACAGAATTTGAGGACGTTTTAAACAGATTTACAGAAATAGTATCATGGCCATCTCAAAGTTATTCTGTTGAAGAATGTTGTAAATGGATATAAATAAGCAGAGAGAAGTCTTACAAAATGGCTGAAATTCCTAGAAGTAATCAGAAAGTCAGGAAACTACATTTAACATGAAACTGATTTAAAAGCAAGTACAAGGGAATTACTCTAAGCAGCAGAACTAATGTTTAATGAAACAGATTAAAGTGTCCACATTTTTATAAATCATCCAAGGATTGCTCTTTATTTTATTTGTGATGAAATCTGAAATAAGGTTCTATGGCCAGAATAAACACGGATGGATATGGGGCACACCCTCGGCCCTCTCCCAGTGCCAGAGGCTCTGGAGGTGAGGTAACACCAGCACAGACATCTGTCCCACCTCCCCAACAACCTGACACAATGTTGTCTCTGGAACAAGTCTAAGAGAGACCTTCAGGCTACATCCGCACTAAGAAATGGTCTGGCGATTGCTCCTCTGCCCTGAGGCCATCTGCCAGAGCAGTGTTTCTGTAAGGCTAAAACTCTCATTATCAACTCTCTTATTCTCCAGCGTAGGAACGGCTGGACCAGACAAACCACGAGGAATGGCGCTTGGCCCATACAACACTCTGAACTGCGCTAGGGTATTTTTTAGGAGAACACTAGCTGGTGAGAGCAAAACCATGCCAAGAAGCAAGATAACAGATCTGTGTGCTGGCCTCGATCACTGCAGACAGGTTTTGTGTTCCACTGTGACAGGGAAGACATGGTTCATTAAAAAAAAAAAAAAAAAAAGTATGGCCCAGCATTTTCTCTGGATAGAGTCCATATATTACTTAAACAAAACTTCATGAAACTTCCATGAAACATGAAGAAATGGTATCTTGCTGGAAGCAGAGTGGGTCTCTCCCAGGAAGGAAAGAAAGATCCTGGTATAATTGCAGGATGCAAATTAAAATTATCAGGCACACCTCGTTCTACCTGCACAGCCAGCTGAAAAATGCAGGTTTTCCTTTGTGCTCAGCCAGCTTTGTTTCAAGCAAGATTTAAAGACAAAACTTGCAGTAATTTCAGTGGGACTTTTGCTGGTGTGTGGGATGCAGAACAGAGCCCCCTCCTGGTGAGCACTGAAGATAATTGAGGACACCCCTGGCACCGCATTTGGCAGTGCCCGCAGCACATATCTATGTGATGAAGTATCAAACGTAGGCACTCAAAATAAAATATTAGAAAAGCTCAGCTATCTGGAGCCATGGAACCTTATGATTGAGGTCAGATTTGTTTGGATTAAAAAAAATATATCGAAATCTAAATAACACTGAAATTATGGCATACTTGAAAACTGAAACAAAAAAATAGGTTATATAACATACTTAAGAGGCACAGCTGGCACTTCAAGTTCACAATGACTAGCCAGTTGTAACCTGCTTTTGAACCCACAGCTGAACCCTGCATGTCAAATTACTGAAAAGGGTGGGTCACCTTCTTTTTAAACCTGAAATCTGATAACCAGGCAAAAGAACCCCCATTCATTCTTCCTTTTTATGACTATAAAGCCATGAAGCACCAATAATAACCTAAAGAATACAGATCAACAAACTTTGCCTAATTAACACACTTTTAGATTTCATACTTGAACCTGAAAATAAAGAACCATATTTCAAAGCCCTGGTTTTGTAAAACAAAATTTACAACAGGTACCTAAACTGGAGGTGGCATATGGTAGGCACTTCAATAAATCATAATAATGATACATTGCCAAAATAGTGTCTGTCTGTCACTAGATTTTTCTCAGAAGTATAATCCCTTTGCTTAAAAAACGACAATGACGACGATGACAACGACAACAACAACAACAACAAAACCTTTCTGTCACTGGGATGCAATTTAAAAGTATATTGGTTTAATTTCAAAATTATTTATAAAGATTCTAAAGCCCATATTGTTTGTAGTAACATATGCAAATATAATTATCTGGAACCATACTATTTGTGGCTGTAATCTCATTAGATTTCACTAGGTAAGTAGGGTTGGGACTATGGAAGACCTCCATGGAAGGACTACATGGAAGTTATTGTGTGAACTGGTATTTGTGCAGGGCAACATTCTTCTGCTGACTCAGTACTGAACCAGCATGAAGTATATATGGTCACAAGTGTTGTCTTTCTATAAGAGACAAAACCAAGGATACTGAGCAGTCATTAAACACCCTATGACAGATTTTGCAAGTGTAGGAGTGCCTGGCCGAATTCCAATCTAGATAATTACATCCCGCCTACTTACATTCCCCTGTTGCTTTAAATGGATAAGGTATTATTCTTCTATTCTTGTGTAAATGTGGATCCTGCAGCCCTTCCTTGGGCTCTGTTAGGACTATTTCTAGCTTGACCTTCTCCATGCAGGGCTCTATATGGTCACACAGAGTCATTTATATGACTCAGTATATTGTCCTAGATTTTGGATTTGCCGCCTTCTGAAATCACATCCACTGATTTCACTGGAATTCACTTCAGCCCAAAGCTGCCAATTTAACCAAAATCACCATTTAGTTCCTACCTGTGAAAGTCATATTTACAATAAATCACAGTGAAAAAATTGTGTTTGGTTATGAGATCAGTTTCTGTAGGACTTCCTTCAGTACACGTGACCCACACCAAATGCTCATTAGTTTTGTGCATGACCCTGCCCACTGTCACCAAAATCAATAGCAAAACAGCAACGTGGTTCAATGATGACAAAGCCAGGCCCCTTAATGGGAGACTTGCCTTGGGTCCATACTGTGTAAAAGCAGTGAAATTCTCCTACCCCTCCTCAATTTGAAACGTGTCACATCAAACAAAGATCATACATAATCTTTTCAAGTCAGCTGTATCTTACATTTTAAGAGAAGGTACAACAGATGGTCAAAAGCTTACTTTAAAGTGATACGTCTATTAAAATAACCCATGTTACTAGGAGACTGTTCCCTGCAACAGGAATTTGCTTCACTGAAGTAAAGTGGAAGGAAACCAGACTTGAGAAAACCTCCAGTATCGTGTTCGTGTTCGGGTACCTCATGTTAGAGTGCTGCTGTTCACAAAAGTCCTCTCAAAAGGAAGGAGTTGTTAGCACGTTTCCCTGCAGAAGGAGCCTGTTTGCAAGATGGGTGCTGGTGTTAGTCAGGACTGTTATTCCACAGCAGCATTGTCAATCGCAATTATTTCCTCCAAATCTGAGTTTTCTCCCCTGCCAGTTACTCTCAAAATTCACTTCATATTTCTGGCTTGTCCTACACTATGTCAATTTGAAGGCTGGCTTTTGGGGGCTTTTTTGGCTTAAATGTTTTTCTAGCTGTATTCATGCAGGTCAAAAGAGTTTTCCAAGTCTGTTCCCCTTCTGTGTGGCGACTCTCCCAAGACAGCAAATAGAGGGTTTTTATAGGCTTGTTTTCATGAAGATTTAGTCATCTTAAGTCTGAAATCATTTAGGAGAAAGATGACCATGTTAGTGCAATTTGTTGAATGCAAATTATGAAATTCAAAGCAGCTTGATGCTTTAAATAGTATCACCAGAGGCAAAGTAAGCAACTAGAAGACAGGTAGGAAAGAATCTTCACAACTCCATACTTTTTTTCCTCATTTCATGTGACTTGCTCACCTCAAAAGCTTCTGACATTCAGTACTTCTGGAAACCAGGACTCTTCTCTCACACCTCTCTCCAGCTATAGGGCCTAACTTTTTGCCACCTCTTCTGAATTTTTGACTTACACCCTTTGGACAGTGAAGTTAACTTGACAGAAAGAGGGCAACACAGCTGAACAAGAGCAACACCATCCACTCAGTGAAATAATCCTCAGGTGATAATACAAAGTGAAGGGTAAGAGTATAAATGTGACTAAGCAAGTAGGGATTTTCTTCTGCTTCCCTGCATTAGGCCACAAAGAGAGCTAAACAGAACTGCTGAATTTCTAGCAGAGTGTTCAGTTTCAAGGCAGGAAAGGACTTTGTCTCCCTCTACGCTGACCATCTTGGGAGGATGGAGACATATGCATCCTATAGAAGGGTACAGCAACAGGTCTAGTCATGTAGCGCTTGATCACACTTTATCATTAATATTCTCACAACCTTCCTAAGAAGTCTGCATTACTGCGCCATCCCAAAAAGTGCTGGTTTATTGTAGAAGAAACAACAGGGAAAAAAGTGCAGACTTTAGTACCTGTACTCGAGTGGAT
>NW_010127976.1:1859-3726 GCF_000699245.1 Pterocles gutturalis | reverse complement strand
TTATTTGGGGTTTTTTTGTTTCGAAGGTGGAGTAGCTGGAAATAAATTACTTGCTGCATACAGCAGGAGGCAAAAATGCCTTTTATTTTCCAGGTGTTTGAAAAACTTCATCTAGTCACTCCAGAAGTAGAAGCAGAGCCGATCTTAATGTCACCAAATTCCTGTATTAAACTTCAGACAAACAGGTTAGTGATCAGTTTTCGTACTGTGATTTGTGTCGTTTGTTGAAACTGTAAAGCAATTCTGTTTGCAGTAAGCTGTTTCAATCTTTTAAGAGTATCACGGTATGTCCATCTAATACACAACGTACGTGGTGATTAACAGTATCTTGTCTGTACTGTTGGACTCTGTCAATTCTTATATTAGTTAGATTGTAGCTAGACAATTCATTCAGTATTTGGAACTTTTAGATCCTTATTTTAAAAGATGCTGAGCCAGTTCAAGCAGCAGACTGCTTCCACCAGAGTTTCTTATGGGCGATCAAGGCTTTATGGAATATCCTTCTCTGTATTTCTTACACAGAGGCTATGACTTTGAGATGAAAATGTCCTTTCAAATGAGAAGTCCTCTTTACATAATCTGTTTTCAAAGACTGACATTTCAGACTAATTTCAGGCTTGAAATTTGGTTTTCCTGGCATAAGAACGTGTGGATATAGATAACAGGACGTGCTGAAGGCGAGGCTTTAGATGCATTTACAAGGGAGGGAACTGTTAGTTTCCCTGGAGCTCCAGTGACTGTGGTCACTCAGCATCTGCTTTTGAAGCAGTTATATAGGTGCCCTGTCATTTGTAGTCAGTTACGCTGCTTTGCTATCTCTTCTGAGCAGTTTTTCTGACTAATTAGTCCATAAGTCACTAGATACCATTTTGTACATTTCTTTGTCCCGTTCTCTTTGCTATCCAGTGTTGGAGCCCCTGTGTCTGAACTCTCCCACCACCACCGATTACACTATTGGAAAGAAAAGGGCACCTGAAATCCAGCTTTAATGCTGTTTTCCTAGGACAGCGTATTTCTATCCCAATGGAGGAGCTTGGGAGGAAAAAAAAAGATCATTTACAGATCTTTTAGAAGATGTGATAAGTGACAATTAAAAGTAGCTAATGTCTCAGAATGCTCATGAATTATGTATTTGCTCACTTTATTAATACGCAAATACCATGGTGAAATTAGCCTTGTCTACAAAACCATTTCCAGGAAACTGATGAGATCCGCTTAATCACGTCCCTGACTTTAATACCAGCATTGGCCCTGGCAGACTAATCTCCCTCTAAATATTGTTTACAGGAAATGGCGGCAGAAGCTGCATGTTGTAGCCTTAGCCATTGTTATTTGGAATCAAGTGTGCATCAGTGAATGATGACACTTGCAGGGCCGTGCGTGGAACTAGGTTTCAATGCATGCCGAAACCCAGGTGAGACTTCTTCCAAGTGAGCTTGAATTGGAACTGTAGACTTTTCCTTCTTAGACTAGAACACAGGCTTTTCACCTTTTATTGCAGAGATGCGGAAACAACACGTACCAAACAGCAATTTCTGGATTTGCGTAATATGTTGGTATAAATATGGTTTTACTAATTTAAGGAGTCCCCTGTTTGTTTTTTTGTTTTGTTTGTTTGTTTTCTTAAGGGACCGAGTGGCTTCACTGAGTTACCGTGTCCAGGATGGACCAGATAAAGTTCCTGTTGTAAAAATTGATGAGAGAGGTTTCCTTAACTCTGGGTCTTTGATAGGATCATCAACAATTGAAGTGATTTCACAAGAATCATTTGGGATCAACCAGACGGTTGTAGCTGCCGTTAAGGTAGTGTCGTCTCTCTTTTCAGTAGTTTTCTGTTAGAAGTATGTATTTACTGCTACAGCAGGGA
>NW_010127976.1:0-1380 GCF_000699245.1 Pterocles gutturalis | reverse complement strand
TTCAGCTTTTACATGTCATAAGAATCTCTGCATGAGAAAACCTCTCTTATGGGTTGCAGTAATGTGGCTGCCGTTGCCTGTATTTGGTGAGCTGGCAAGGAGCGTGCCCAAGGCTGCCCTGTGTGCCTGAGCTGCGCTCGAGTGGGGATGCTTCAGGCGAGGACAAATCTGTAGCAAAACTCAGCAGTTTGTTTCCAGGCTAAATGAAGTATCTTTCTTTCTCAAAACACCTGTTGGTTGAATGCTGTTGGTGAAGTCTTGTGTATCTTACTGTCTGGGCGCTTAGGACACCAAGGTAACATGTCCTTCAGTTCTGTTCAAAAGTCATTGTGCTAAGAACCTTATACACCAGCAACATGAGCCTCCAGATACCCGCTGCTCCACTTCCACTTCCTCTTGCCCCTTTTTACTCTGTCAGCATCTTTCCTGGGTCCCAGCTAAAGGAGAAAGATGTACAACTGAGTGCTTGACTTTACATTATTTGTAAGTTTAGTTATTATAATCACCGTGAAGTGGCTCGATGGGTTTTTTTATTTGAATTTTGGTTTTTACCGTAATGCTCGGCTTTATCTGTGGGACAGCATGTACGTTTGTCCTCCTGGGTGGAGAATGAAAAAAGAAATGGTGGCTTAGTTTCACTAATGCCACTCCTGCTGCTCCGCGGTGGCAGTGAATTTCTGCAGCTCTGCTGTAGGTGACCTTGCTTCTTCCCTTCACTGCTGGATCCGGTGAGTGAAAGACAATGAATGAGTTTGGGGTTGGCTCAGATGACATTTGGTCAGCATACAGTGGTAGTGAAGTTCAATTCCCCCTCTGTGCATTCTTTCTGTACACGGGATATCGCAGAACTGTGGAGTCTGTGCACCGTGATGGTAAGCTTGTGAGCTCTTTGTAGTAGGAACCATCTCAGCTCAGCATCTTGTACAACTGATTTGTTTTCCTGTACTTATTAGGACAATGCTACTTTTACAGAAGTAATATTTTTAACCTCACAGTAACCTCACGAGGTGATGGAGTGCTGCTGCCTTCATTTGATGGATGAAGAGCTGAGAGAGCGTTTGGGTGGCTTTGCTGAAGGTCATGGAGAAAAACTTGTGACAGAGCGGGAGGTGAGCTGGAATCTGTTGTGTCGTTTTAAGGCAGAGTTCTCTCCTTCACGCCGTCCTTCCTTTCATAAGTTCTTGTTCTGACTGTTCACAACTGTACACAATTAAGAACCAAACTGCTGCAGCAGCATCACTTAACACTTAGACCTTCAACTTTGCTCGAAAAAATGCTGTCTTATGTAAGCCAAGGAGAACGGTGGAGGTACGGAGTGACAGTACGCTTAGCGTGGAAGCAAGCGAAGCACTTGCCTGTACCAGCTGTACTCAACTCAGT
>NW_010127975.1:45231-53815 GCF_000699245.1 Pterocles gutturalis | reverse complement strand
CCATCATCTATCCACCTGGTAATGTCCTTTGGTGAAACAAAGTCTGGGAAGGTATAGTATTGCTTCCAAAAATAAAACAGTAGGATAAATGTCAAAGGAGAAAAAGTTATGTTGAAGGACCATGCTGGCACTAGAACAAATAGCATAAACAGAACATGAACACAGCCTGAAAAGAAGGAACTTTCTGACCACCCCAGCAGCAATATTTAGATACAGCCCAGAAGTAAGAGTAAAAAAATAAAGATGGAGTTTGATAAACTTAGTAAAAGGATTCTAGAATTTGACTGCCTGCATTGAGAAAGGATGGTAGTCTATGATCTGCACATTTCTTTTCAATCAGAAACCCTTTGGGCCTTGTCAGGTTTATGTTATTAGGATCAGTCTTGAATCAACAACCCTGAATGATGCTGGTTTCCTCTTAGGCTGAGAGAATTCAAGGATGAGAGAACTTGAAAAGGCTTCTCAGTGAAAAAAATGGCAAGAACCATTTCCTGGGGAAAAAAAATGGATGTGGGATGCTAGAGCTGTTTTCAAAGACAAAACAAAAGTAGGATCAGATGCAAGAATCTTAGCAGTCTTGCTAAGGAGAAGCTACGAGCCCAATACAATAAGGAATGAACCAGAAAGGATTTGGAAAGATTTCAAAGGAAACGCCAGGATAAAATTTGTCTCCAAAATATTGCTCCCACATGAATCACTCTGTCCAATATATCAGAAGTGTAATTGTAATACATGGCAGTGTAAGCAGAATAATTCAATTTTCGTTAAAAAAAAACAAACAAATTTTTCAAATTCATGGAAGGGTAATTCCAAATACAAGCTTTTTAATTTTATAACAGAAAAAAAAAAGCATTTTGTACACATACAGGCATTTGCATACACAACTGACAAAATAAAAGCCTGGCTTTTAGAAGAAATAGAAAAAGTATCTTTCCTGGCAAAATACTTCTGCACATTGTTTTTGGAAAAGCCAGATAAATAAACTATTTCCATATAAAAAGCATATGTATTTTCACATAAGGCAAAGACGTGTTTCTACCATTCTTTGGCAACTTTCTCATGCATTTGTTTAAATGACTAAGTTTAAAAAACCCAAATAGGCTCATGAGACATTACTTTATCAGCCAATATTCCAGTCTTTTCTGTCGTACACCTGACAGATGAATTTATTTATGGGAGCACATACTGATTACAGCCTCCCAAGAGGCTTACTAGCAACCACTTCCTTTGCAGAAAAAGCCATAGCTGACGACAGAAACTACTGCTGCTTTGTTTCATTCAACTGGTAGAACAATGCTACACAAAAAAAAAAAACAAAAAAACCCAGAGGTATAAATATTCAAATAGCTTTATATAAAACCAGGTTTCTAGTCAATCTTCTTATAAATGCAGGAATACAGAAAGATTATTTGAGAAGACAGACAGTGTAGCAGAGATGTTCTGCTAGAACAGCAGCTACTTGTGGTCCTGCAGCCAGACGTTGTAAGACTATGTTACAAAAAGACATGTGAGGTCTATTGAACAAACGCAATAAATAATTCTGTATGCCTCCTAGCATTCAGCTGAGAACTATGCCTTTTTCCTGTTCCTGTTATAAGAGATAGGAAGCAGGCAGCTTTCCTAGTTGATATGCTTTTGAAGTTTAAAATGTCGGAAACCAATATTTGGCTAGAGCCTTCTTTCAGCTGTGCTAGCAAAAAGCTAGAGTAATTCCCCCTAGCTCTACAGAGGTCTTTTTCATTTAGACATCTCACTTAGACATGAGAATAGAATCTGGCCCACTAAATACTTTTATTTCTAAACCAATTTTGGTTTATATTATACAGCCACTGTTTTCAAAACAATGTGATAACCAAATGGTAAGAAAAATTACACAATGAAGAACAATATAGAAACATTCTATATAAACAGAATTTTATTATTGGAAAAAAAATTGTAAGAAAATCCTTTTGTGTACTTTTTTATCTTAATGAAAATGCTTATATATTTCACTGGAATTCCTTACATGAAGCATTAGTATATAAAAAACCAGCACTGTCCAAACTAGAATTCAAATCCCACATTCTCTAGTGCCTAAACAGCTAAATGGATGTGTGATGTAGTGCAGTAAACACCTGTAATGTTAACAAACACACATTTTATAGAATGGCGATGTTCCAAGGCATCAGTAATAATAACAATGATAATAATCATAAAAGCACCACTAATTGAGGCACAAAGAGCATTCCTGCGCAGTCTTTCATAGATGGGCACAAGTTTGTTAAAGCACACGTTGAGTCAGCAGTATGTTATCCAGCTCCAAGCCAGAGCTGAATTACCTACGCTAACCAAGAGATGAGTCCAAGGTAATAAGTCTTAGCATGGCTTATTTGCTCCAGGGCAGTACAATGCTAATCCCAGCTTTGCAGCTCTTGTTTCAGAACTGGCTTGCATCCTACAAGAATGCAGGCAGTGTGAATTTGTGCCTGTCTACAAAACTGTGCAGACACACCCAAGCAGAAGAGACTATACATGCATTTTATAAACTGAAAGAAATACTACTAACGTGTAGGAAGCAGAGAGATAACATGACTGTTGTGAACAACTGGCAGTTTTGTTAGTTCCACACTTCGGATTTTAATTATGGTTAGAAAGAGATGAAGTATGGCAGGAATAGGAAACTAGTACAAGAAAAAAGAAAGGAAATGGAAAAAGAAACTCCAACTGACCAGCAAGCTTCAAGGCAGAGGTGAGTCATAATGTGGAATCTGAAGGAGCATAAATTAGAAGCTGTATGTACGGTAGGAGATTGATTTTTCCCATTGAAATATGGTCAAATGGTAGAATCAACATGTATGTTTCTGAAATAAGTCAACTAGTAGTCCATAAAAACTGAAAAACTGTTTAGTAAATGCCTCAAACTGATTTGAAAATATGCAATCAAATTATCTATATAAGATGAAAAGCAATCATCATCCATCTAGCATAGGGTTGGAGGGGTTAGAAATTAGGATAGGAGGGTCAGAAGAAATGACTAAGGATGACATTAAGGGAATCAGAGCTTGGGAAAACAAGCTGTCACGAACCCCGTTGTATGCGTTGTGCTGCAAGGTGTAGGGCTTTGGGGCAAGGGCAGAACCACAATTTGAGGAAAGACTCATGACACTGCCATAATAAAGCTAGGCCTCCCAAAAATCTCACCAGTCCCCATGGGTAGCTTTGTTGTCAGGAAAATCTCCATCTCTTTAACTGCAGGCAAATAACGAGTCACAATGCGCAGTGTCTATGCCCAGTTGAGATAACACACAACAGCTGTGTAGGTATGGGAGTACATCCACTACAGTGACAATCTTAGCTCAACCTCCAAACTTTACTACAAAGTATTACTACGCATATTAAAAATGCTTAGGTTTTTTCAGAGGCTTATCAATTTGCTGAATTTTAACAAGAGACATGAAAAGAAACATCCTTAACTTCGTGACAACTTCCACAAATACGTGTACGAAATTTCACATCTGTGCTACAAAGGCTTGAGGCACAAGTGCAACAATTAAACATCTGAAAGATCTTTTCATTGGGGTAAACCAGTGCATTTTCATTAATCTAATTTCTGGTATTTTAACAGAATTGGCTTTAGATCAGATTTTCTAGACACTCAAGGCTGAGGCAGACGTCTGCTGTGTAAAACATTGGTCAAAGGTATTTAGGTTTTAGGTTTGTTGCATATTATTAACAGAAGAGAAGTACGAGGTGACCATTCTCCATTTACATACCTGCACCTGCCCAAATATGAGAGCTGAAGAGAAAAAGCAAAGCTGCTAAGAAAGACACGGAAAAAAAAAATGTTGTCTTAATGGAGTCTTAAGATAAGGCCAGAAGATAAATAAACTACAAATATGTCAAACTGATATTGGTTACAAAAAATGTGCACATGAATGAATAGATAAAAAATAAACAAGATCTAGCCTTACCGTACAGACCGATCATCACTGCCTGTGACTGCTAAAGGCTTCTTTGGATGGACCGCCAGGGCCCAGAGCTCCCCTTCACAATGACCCTGCATAATCAGCATGGGCTTATCTCTCTCTCTTACTAGCACCTCAAATATTTCACTGTCCTGTGTCCCTGCTAAAAGTCTGTCCGCTTTCCAACAGACACTTCGGATGGACAAACCTGACAGGGGAACAGAATAATCTCAGATTAATGGCAATGACAAGACAAAGTGATAATACAGTGAAGAACATTAAGACTCCAAGAGTTAGTTTATGACAATGGTTGTTTTGACACTGAAGTCTTATCATACATCACAGCTGATTAAGATCTCAAAATAGTTCTGTTAAATTATCTCCATTTGACAGAAATAGAGAAGGCTCAATCCTGGGAAAATGCTGAGTATCTAACATTTCTGCTGCCAGTTTCCCAAGGGATCAAGCTCTTATGCTTTGCGTACACTTTGGGAATTTACTTTAAAAAACAATTCAATTTCACACAATTTAAAGATCTAAATTTTAGATTATACAAAGTTCCTGGGATCAAAGCTGCTTATTCCTTTTTTCAGTACTTTATTTTTTTGCACAATTAAATAAAATGATGAATAAAATTTTAATGGTGAATTTAAATGGTTTGTGCCCATGTTATCCCAACTGATTATTACAAAAAAAACCAAACCCAAAACCACCAAACCAACAGAATTTTGCTTTGCAAAACTTTTAGAGAGCTTGATCTTATTCAACAAATCCCATCCTAACCTTGCAGATGGACTCTTACTAACCATGAGCTTAAAAATACCCTCTTAGCAGGTTGAGTAATTTGGTAGCATTCTCTGGTTGACTGCTTGCAGAGTTTGTATTTTCTGTTCCAGTATATGAAAATTAAAGTTTCGATAATGGGTCTAGATGTTGTGTGATGGGAACAAATAAAAAAATCCATTTGTCGTGTAGTCAAGGTCAACCATGTCATCACGTTAACATCTTTTGGAACCAAATACACATTGCAATTAACTACTGGTCACATAAATAAAATATATTGTAGGCATTTTGTGTCATCTCTTGAGAAGGGCAAATCAATCTTCATTTATTGTCTTGTCCATTTCCAGTACCTTTTCATTTTGACAATGTTATTTTGTGATGGCTAAATTTCTATGGAAGTTTTGACTTTCATCTTCTTCTTGATAAATACCAAAGGCCACACAAGGAGTGAAATTCAGATGTTAAGTGCAAAATGAGTGTTGTTAAGTTTTAGGATATAAAGTACATCTTTTGATGTGGGAAAGGTAATGTTTTCTGTCATTTACTGCACATAAAGATTAGCCATTATAATATTTTTTACTAATATACTTGTATATTTAACTATAAAAACCAAGTCTATGACCAGTGATGCACCTCATTTAAGTGTTTAATACTCTTCCATATAGGATGACTGACGAACGACTGGACGCAGGGGGAAAACAACAAGTCTTCCTGGCACCCTAGAAAGAAGTTTTAAGTTTGAAAGCTGATGTCTTTGCAAACTGCTTTGGAAGAAGTAATCAGAAAGGAGGGACAGAAGGTCATAGACAAGCATTTAAGGCTACCACCACTGCTTGAAGTTACATACATGCTTAAACTAATTAGTGCCATTGACATAACTGAAAATGAAACAAAATTTCCAGTCTGTTAGTAGCAAGCACTAAATGGAAGTGATCATCAGTGGATGGCATATGAGATAGAAACAGCAGAAAAGGACAGAGACATATCAGGAATACAGCAGGCTATATCACATTGAAAGAACACGCAGAGAGAAGAAATCCTGAAACAGGAAAAAGATAAAAAAATTTTCAAAATTACGGTGACAAGGTGTAAGTGCATGCTTGGATTTTATGATCTGCAGTCATCTCCAAGGTCCTAGTTTTTGATAGTTGTAGTCAGACCAGCAGTCCCACTGCACTTTTCACAGATACCTCATTATGTCTTTTTATTTAGTCTCAACGATTATGCTCATGGACATACCATCCTTGACTAAGATTTGATAACATTTTGCAGAATTGCTTAAGTCAGTTTCTTGCCATTAAAGCATGTAATGTCTTTAACTTGGCAAAGAAACATAAACCTGAAGGATTTAAATGTTTGAAGACAAGATTAGGACAGCGTTCTAGTTTTTAGAAATCAATTAACTTATCAATTAAAAAAAAATGTGTTATCATTTACATACAAGTCTAAATGGCAACTCAATTAACTTTCTGCAAATTAAATTTTTTTCTACTTTTGCCAAGTAAAAAGATAGCAAAAAACTCTATTGACTGCCATTACAGTGCCTGGTTCTACTTAGTTGCTCTCATCTATATATTCTGTACCTTGTAGCATTTAAGAGATGGCAGAAATAATGGTATGAAGTTAGAAACACTCCATAGCACGTCTAATGAGAGTTCACCTTCAACAAGCCCTTCCTTGATTTAACTTCCATCAAGATCAAAAACTCTTCCTAGGCAACCTGTAAAAGAATAGCTAGGTGCTTTCTGCAGACAATGTGCTAGAAGAAGACACCTTTATGAACATATTACAGCTCTGTAACGTAAGTTATAATTTTGAAGTAATAATTTTCCACAGAAGGTAACTACAGTCAGTTAAAAGTAACTGAAGTCAACTAAAGTCTGTTTTGCATTGAGTGTGGACACATCCCAGGCAGCACTAAGAGCAAAAAAATCGCTTCTACTCTGGTCTCACAAATATGTCAAAGATTCCTCCCAGAATCACTTCACAAAGAACCAAGGAGGTTGAAGATTCATATTTCATGTGTGAGCACTGCTTTCTCTGGGTCACCCTCCATATGTGTCATTCTTTTATTGCCTGCAAGACTGGTATTAGCCAGAATGATCACTCTAACCTACATTTACGACCTTATTTCTCTGCTATTTTTAGAAAATGTTTCTAAATTGATCAAAACTGCTGTAAATGGTCATAAGGTACTGCTACTGTTTTCCAGAAATGAATGCTAAACATTATGATTCTGGCCACAAAAAGCTCCACAAAGCCAGAACTATAGAGCAAAAGGACTACTGGTTGGGTGTATTTGACAACTTTTTGAAGGCTAAATTCCACGAGTTTACACTACAGTAAGGCAAACTGGTGAAGCGGTGTTCATCTAAGGCTGTTGTCAGTTTGCTTGTTGGATGAGCTAGATATTGCAAGTATTAGAATCTTCAGCTGATCTGGTGTACATAAGATGAAAAAAACAAAAAGAATGAACTTGTTACTAAATCACATGCCAAAACATCCATAATTGAGAAAGAAAATGTTATTGTTCTTAGTGGCCTCTTCACTATTCCAATGGTCATTTTAATATGAAAACTCGGTCCAAAAATATAAGTGAAGAAGCAGGGGAAATTAACAGTAATCATTGCAAAGCTGGCTGTCAATAGTGTATAAAGCCTACTTCAAACCAGCAAACAGACTGCTATACTCTCAGTCCAAATGGATGTGTAGAATTTCCAGAAGATTAAGATCTTGATAAAGCGTGAATGATGATCTATGGAGATTATAAGTGCTCTGAGAGTCTAATAATAAAATAAAGTGATGACTAAGCTCATAGGAAGCAGATTAGATTCAACAAATATGATGGCCAAGAATTTAATAACGTTCTCCCTGCTATATATGCCAAGTGTTACCACTCCAATGAACCTAATGGAGTGCTCAGATGAATTTTGAATATTGGGTTCCAGAAATCTCAATTAATTAAATGAATTGCAATTAATTAAGTTAAAGATTGGCTAACTTAATTTTCCTATCTTTTTTGTGTTTGATTAGTTTTTACTTATCTTCTTGTATTTGCATGGGTGGGAGCAGCAACTATAAGCATACCTCTGTTTATACTACGAAACATGGAAAACTCTTTAGGCTACACCATTGTCAGAGAAAAAAGGGAATAGAGATCTCAAAAGTAAATACAGTCATTAAGTAAAAAATCAGCAGCACGTAGAGACATTTATGATTCAAATTAAATTGTGTCATAATCCATTATCCAGGTATGTTGAAAACCATTAAAGTAATAGCTCATTACCTTTGTATCCTTGTTCAGTCTCCCTGAGATCAATTTTAGTAATTGGTTTGAAATCAGTGTCCCATAACCGAATGCAACCATCTCTCCCTCCAGTGGCAAAACCTTCCTCACAAGCATACATACTAAAAATTCCAGCCTGTTAACCAACAGTATAACAAGTTTTAAAGCTCTTTACAATTTATTTAAACACGCAAAGCAAATGTTTTTGAACAGACTCTTGTTAAAGGCTAGAAACTGCTAGGCAGTAAAATGTTGTCCATTCAGAAAGCAAACCAGCAAACACAGGGAGATACTTTTATTTCAAGTGCTCCCACTTCAGTGATTTATGTAGAAATTTTTGTATAAATAGCAGTTATATAATCTATTTGAAGTACTTTAAGTGTGTTTTAGTTGATATTACTACAAGGACTACTAAAAATATAATGGAACACTTAAAATAAGTAGCTACCCAGAATAAACAAAACCAAGCAAACAAGCAATACAAATATTCTTACAGGTGTGGAGGTGATTGAGACATTCTTTCATGAATACAGTTCAGACATCATTTGGGATCTGACAGGAACTGAAAGAG